>NC_091748.1:71217903-71517903 GCF_043380555.1 Nothobranchius furzeri
ACGACCTAGTTTCATTTCCGTATTTACGGCCAAAAGCAACGCCTCTTGTTTATGAGCGTCTCCTCTAAACAAGCAGTAGCCTAACGCTATTGGTTAGTACTGAACGGGGCTCAATTCATATTGCATGGAGCTCTATGGGACGGGGGCGGGACTAGCAAAAGAAAGACATATAGCCTACATTATATCACAGAGAAGACAATCCCTTTTATGGATTTCTAAAAAACCTGACATAATTTCTGAAAGGGGAACACTCAGAACAGCAAATTTAAGAGGCATGAAAAAAATGTTTTAAGCTAAATTGTTTTCCAAATTTGCTAGTGCAGCTTTAATGCAGAACAATAAAGCTAATAATAAAAGTATGTGCACTGCCTCCACATTGACTGAAATAATTTCTTCTAAAAAAAAATATATATATATATATATATAAACGTCTAAACATCTATCTATCTGTGTCTGTCTGTCTGTCTGTCTGTCTGTCTACCTACCTACCTACCTATCATCCATCCATCTATCTATCTATCTATCTATCTATCTATCTATCTATCTATCAATCTATGATTCTAATTTAAAGTGCAGTGCAGACATAAAATGTACTAGTAAATGAAAAATAAATGACTTGTCCACGCCTATCTTGCATCTTGTGATTTGTGTGGTCTGGTTGAGCGTGTGTCTCAAGTTCAAAGCATAAAGGGCTTGTTTATATGCATAGAGATGGATGGAGAGCAGGGAGGAATGCAGAAAATCCACCTTTATCACTCTTTATTGTGATCATTTTTCCAAGAGCTGATAGCAGCTTGTGAGACACGATCCCAACATGCCAACACTAGCTCGGTAAGTCATAACCAGCAATTTTCTGTCTGAATAGACAATGAACCCTTTTCAGGCTCAAGTGAGAGGAGTGTGTTTCCTCTGATGTGGCACTTCAAGGTCAGTGGAAATACTTTGACACATGCACCAACAAATATCTCAATTTAAGAGCTGCTGAATGAGTGGGAAATACGAAAAGGGAAACAAAAACTGTTTGCTGTCAATATGAATTTGTTGTATTGTTTCTAGACTGAGTTTTTACTTTGGAAATAGATTTCTTATGGTCAGGTCATGTGGAGCTCTGGATGTTATTGTAAATGAACAGCTTGTTCCCACACAAACCTTTGTCTTGCATTTTTGTCACTTCATTAGGTCTTTATATGTTTGCTACTTACTTTTGTTCCATTTACAACTTAGTCATGTTTAGTCTCACCTCTCTTGCATTTTCGGACTCACTGGAGCTCATTTGAGATGGGGTCCAGACAACAGTGGTGATCATTAAAAAAGAAAAAACTGCACATTTTTATACAACATACAATTACGGCCCAACAAAAGTTTCACAATACTTTGGAAGTCTCCTCTCTTGATGACATTCCTCATCATCAGTTGCAGCTAGCGCTGGCCGATATGGCCTAAAATCAATATCACGATATATTGAGGATTTCACCTCGATAACGATAAATGGACGATAACTACAGGTATGCGCAGAAACAAAAGTTGTCCACTAGATGGGGCTGTCACATGTATCACAGTGAGTCCCATTTCTATGTGACTCAAGGTGGTTCAACTTCTTAAAGGAACATGAATGTTGCCAACCTTCATACATATTTTCATTTTTTATAATCAAATTTATTGACATGGGAAAAATTATCACGATAAGAGTCAGGAATTTCGATACATTTTCGATTTATTGCCCAGCCTTAATCGCAGTCCAGTGAGTGAAATACTGGCCAAAATGTTTTGATGGTTGAGAAATCATTCTAATCCTCGAGAAAACAACTAAAAGAATCATTTGAGTGAGAAGTTCTGCCGTTACTCATACATTCAAATGAGCTGCTCTAACTTTGCACGTAAAAAATTTCACAAAAGATGATATTTTTTGTGAAAGGCCTAATGTAGTTTTTTTTCTAAATCACAATGTTATTTTACTACCACGACATCAAAACACCTTTACATCCTGCCCATTATAAGTATTGGAGTCATGTGAATTAAAGGGACACTTTTTCATATTATTCAATCATTGGCCCAATCCCAATACTCACACATCCACACTTGCGTCCTTCAATTGCGCTATCGGGCGCCCCGTTTCTCAAGTGCGGAAGTTGATTGCGTCCTTTTTGAACTACACTTCACCCAAGTCTGCATCGATGTGGGTGATCAGGGTGAAGAGTATTACCCACAATCCATTGCTGCAGGAGAAAAGGCTCAAGCTCCTTTTCGGAACATATGTATTTTCTAATGACAGTCGTTAATTAAGGACAATTAGTTGATGCTCTACGATATTTAGACAAAGCAGCAACAAATGTAAAACTTTTTCAAATAATTGCTTGATTGGTTGAAAGTATCACAGCGACCACCATCCCGGCATGCGCTGCGACCGATGACGCAATGCTCTTTGTCTCAATTTTGCAATTATTCCATGAAGCGCATTTGTAGTCCTGGACTTATCTTCCAACAAACCTAAAATTGTGTTTCCCCCGTTCGAAAATGATCGCTTTCTTGGCATCAAAACGCTTCTTTAAAATTCACGGACATCACATGTGAAATCCATGGAACATAACAAGGGGAATTAGAAAACAACGTTTTTAGCCCCACTGACTTGCATTCATTTTTTCGTTATTCCGCGGACCCATGGTCCGGAAGTACATGGGCGTGACTTAGGCTCCCTATAAAAAATATGGAATCGTAAATGTTCTCTGTTCAATAAAAAAATTATAAAAAATCATAAATGTATGCAATAAAATGAGCTTAGTTTAATCTTCAAAAATTTAAATAGCACATTTTCTATACCCAACAAACATTGGTCCGACACCAACGTGGTGTCTATGTCCAACAATGGTCGCAGTAGAACGGCCCGAATTTGTAAAAAAAATAATATAACAGAACATGTCTTAAAAATCCATTCAGATATATTTGTACATGCCTACAGTTATATGTATAATTGTTATTTTGACAATTAGTTACATCTAGTTCAACATAGCATCCCAGCAAATATTGGTGCGATGGCAACATCGTGTCCACGGCCCAAAATAGTCACGGTAGGACCCTACAAAACATTGGTCCGGCGGCGACGTAGTGTCGACGGTCAAAAATGGTTGCGGTAGGTCGGTCCAAATTTTAAAAAAAATTGGACATAACATTTCCTAAAAATCCACTCAGATTTGTAGTTACATGTATAATTGCTACATGTAATTCACGTCCAGAAAAGACGTCGGTTCAACTTTCATTTTGGAACTATTGTTCAACCATGACGGGACATGTCGGCCCGACGTCTTTTCAACGTTGATTAAACGTCCAAGTGTTTGCTGGGTATTCACTTGAACAGTTCCAAAGCTCAGAGGGTTCCCTGGTTCTCACTATGACACCATGTTTTATGTATGTGCACAAGCACCATGAATAAGTCAAGAAAAAATGAATAATCTTAGTTTATTTTTACATCCCTGTTTTTGGGACGACCTGGTTGTTAGTTCATCATTTATCCCAACTGAGTTGGAAAAAACTGCTGTGAGCAGCAGAAACAGTAGTGAAACAGTAGCAGAGAGGGGACAGCTGAATCCATCTCTCTCTACTAACTCTCCCTCTGGGTTTTTCCTGCTGGCACTAAATATGTGCAGGCTGCACAATTTTTAAATCTCCACCATGCCAATGAACCATATGTTTGGAAATCCATTTGTTAATTAGTTGTGTGTGCATGTGGACAAAAGTGTGTTTGTGTTGTGTAGAACCAGAAATGTATTTGCACAAGGATTGGGAAAGTACTCCCCCCGTCCACATGTGCATGTGGGCGTATGTTTGTTAATGTTTATTCCTCTATTTTTGCATGTCTGTCTGTGCATTTTTGTGCATATTTGACTCACCACTCTCTTCACCAGATGCTTCGCAGCCATCTTCATCATCACAATCATCTCCACTGCTTCCATCTATCTGTGTGCTCTTGCCATCCTCTTCCTCTCCCCTTCCTCTCCCTCTGCTTGCCCAGCCAAGTTGTGCTAAGAGCTCCTAAAAAACACATTTTATACAAATGACAAAGTAGTTCTTAGAATAAATTTACGGCCGATACTGGCATTAAAATGCAATCTCAGAAATTATCGGTATGATGACACAACGTTTACATACCATGCACATATACGTCAAACTCTTAATTGAATCATTCACCACTGATGTCCTCTGTGCTTGTCGTGACCTCGCCCACTCTGGTTTTACATCTAATGTTAGGTTCAGATTTCATTACAAAGAACAAAACAACTTTTATTGCAAGTGTGAAAATACAGAACACCAAAAACCTGTAAGGCTTTCATCCTCAGACAAGAAAATCTAACTGCTTCACAAAATTATGAATGAATGAAGGGGGATAATATATTGATTCCAGCTGAAGGTAAATATACGGCAAACAGCCTTGCAAAGTAAAAAATACCTTGTACTGACAGTTTATTTTTCACTAAAATTGTGTTTTCATATATGAAGCAACTCTGGAGGAACATAATATCTGTCAATATGATTTATTTGACCTTAAACTGGTGAAATCTGCGGCGGAATAAACGTTAAAGAAAAGCAAAACTTAAAGTCAAGCCGTTTTGATTGATGAAATGTTGATGCTAGACAAGAATAGATGTACTGAAAATGCTTCTCTCCACTTCAGCTACCACCACCCAAATACAGGTGCAAGTGGAAAATTCTGAATATGGTTCAAAAGTCCCTTTTTTCAGTTAATCCAACTTGGACTATGAGACCATTTAAAGTAACCCTGCAGGTGATTTATATTAATTTGCTGATTAGAGTGTGAAACATTGAGCATTGAAAATTGAACCTTTCCACAATATTCTAATTGTGTGAGAATTTAAATTTGGGGTTTTCAGAAGCTGTAAACCATAATCATTTAATTAAAATAAATAAAGTAGGGGTGGGACTCGATTCAAAAATGTATCTAATTAACTTATTAACTGCCATTGACGACAAAAGTCGTCATTTTACATCCAACCGTTTACTGCCAATCACGACTAAAGTTGTCATTTGCATTTTTTTTTTTTACTGTGTGGGCGTCGGAACGAGCCCCCACATCGTGAGAGCAAACATCCCAGCTCTAAGGCTGATCTTCATCTGCGTACGTCACACGTCACGTGATCAGGAAGCAGAAGATCCATGTGTAAGGAGATCTTTTTGGGCCGCTGCTGTAAAAAAAAGTGAGGAGCAAAGCGGAAAAGCTTCTGCCGAATAAAATTCCACAACGAATTATGAAAGAACGGATAACGCTCGAAATGCGCTGATTCTTCCAGATGTAAGAGGTGAGTCTCCTCTTTGTTTTGGTAGTTTTGGTGTCGACATCATCCTAGCACGCAACGTTCTGTGACTCTTAAAAAACAGTGCATGGGTTTCAATAAA
Source organism: Nothobranchius furzeri (assembly GCF_043380555.1). Lineage (NCBI taxonomy): Eukaryota > Metazoa > Chordata > Actinopteri > Cyprinodontiformes > Nothobranchiidae > Nothobranchius > Nothobranchius furzeri. The sequence goes on from NC_091748.1 coordinate 71,223,310, forward strand.
AACAATACCTCCGTGGGGGCGTTTAGTGGTGTGCAGAAAGAAGGTACAGTATTTCCTTTAAAATCTATATTTTAATTAAAAAAAGAATCAAACCTGTAGGAACCCTGTTTTTGACCTGCTCCAGACTAGTGAATTTCAACGCAGCAGCAGCGATGACATTTCAGGTCCTCTCCTGTTCATACTGCAGGTAACTAATCAACTAACACCGCCTATCATGTTAGTGTCATTTACCTTATTTACACCTCCACATTAGCAGACTCCAGTGACAAAAGTCCCACCTGTGGTGAGATCTGGTCCATTATGCAAAAGCTACAGCAACACTACATCATACAAGAAAATGACTCTGCCTTTACAAGGAGCATCTTTACAAATGATACCAGGTTCAATTGACAATTTATCATTAATAAACTTATAGTTATATTGCAGGAGACTGTGTGCAATTACTTGAACTACTCAGGTATTAATAAGGAATTGGATTGATAGATGTAACAATGGCATTGATATTGATAAAAAATGATCAATTCCCACTACGGCTGGATAATATATCGGCATCAATATCGACCGATGTTAGTCATTTTTTAACATATCGGTATTGGTTTGATAAATAAAACCGAGCCGATATTAACAACCAACATTTTTTCCATCTTGTCTCCATATGTTTGCCTGTTTCAGAGGGTGAGGGGGGTGATGTGTAATTGTTTAATCATGTGAACAGTGAATGAAATCATCTCAGAACCGTAAATGTGTGTGTTGTGTGTACATAATAACGTAAATTCAGCTTTACATTTTTCCATTCTATACAAAATCTGCTGATTTTAGAAGCATTAATGTCAGTATATCGATATCGCCAAATATCGGTTATCGGCCATAACAGTGATCTTAACTCATTCACTGCCAATGACGACTAAAGTCGTCATTTGCATTTTTTTTTTTTGTGTGGGCATCGGAACGAGAAAATTAAAGTTATTAAAAGCCTGTCTAAGCTCTGAAATGACAGAAAACGTTGGTCCAATTCGCCATTTCCCCCCCTTTTTCACAAATCTGCTGGGTAGACATTTATTCCTACTTAACAGAAAGTTCTGGACCCTTCACTCATAAAAAAAATGTAAGGCTTTCAAACTTCTGGAAACCTACGATTATTTTGTGTCAAGGAAGCTTTGGTTGATCTCTTCTGAAAACAGAAAGCGGTGGTCGTGCTAATAGCTAATAGCAGCAGTTCAGTCCAACAAGCAGAGCTACAGCGTTATTCACATCACCTGTGAGTGATGGCCAAAGAAAATGAATAAATCCTCAGCGACTGCAAAGCCGGGTAAGTCTTGATTAAACAATGTCCGCTGCTGCAGGAATCCAGGCTTTTTTCTAAGTATCCGGGTCGCTCGCTATCATCTCTTTCATATTTTGCGGTCGTTTAAAGTGGAAATTCCAATAAAACTTTTTATCAAGCATCCCACGGGCCAAACAATCAACCACACAACAAGAATAATCCATCTGCTACGCTAAATCCTCCTCCAAACATGCAAACAACCAAATCATGAGCAAAATACGCTGTTTCTTGCCACACAATCTCGTGATGCAATGTGAGAAACAAACATTGACATCACAAAAGATCCTCCTGTAGTATGCATGTAGATCCTACCCCTCGAGTGAGAGCCATCGATGGGCCGTGTCCATACTATCACATCACATTGATAGGATGGCTTGCCAGGCTAAGAACTCAGGGTATCTGCAGTAAATGACCCATGGCCATTAAAACTCAAGCTTTAGCTAAATAACTGTAAAATCAACTGATTTATCAATTTCTGTGTTTTTTAGGTCTGTTAACTCTGGTGGCCATCTTGAATTGACAGATTATGTCTCTGTCATTCTGAGAGGATTTAAAGGCAGTGGAAAAAAGAAAAATATTACATGCCAACATGTCCAAAGGGACACTGAGACAGAAGCTGTGTGTGTTGATTCACCATCATGCCGTTAGACTGCAAAAAAGGGGTCTGAGGGGGGGACAGAAAAAAATTACTGTCATGTCTCCACCACAAGTGCTTTCTTCAAGTGGAAAGTGTCCAGTTTAAACAGAATGTGGGCCATGTGGCGCTGGAGCTGCTCACAGAAACAAGCAAGAAAAAAAATCATTCAAGTTTGATAACTTTAAAATGATTTGCCCAGTCGGTCTAATTAATGGTAGGAGACAGATTTAGGGAAGAGACGTGAAAAGGAAAGATTTTAAATCCGGTCTTTATTCCCATGAGTTGTCGTTAAGATCACTTCTTACGCCGGGGACACACCGGCCGCGGAAGCGCCGCGAAGCGCCGAGAAGCGAATCGCTCACGAAATTCGGCCGCTGCTCGCCGCTCCTCAGTTCAGATCAGACGCGCCCCAGTCGAGGCGCGCCTCGGCTCAGCTGTAGTTTTTCTTTTAAACACTTGGTGTCCTCCATTTCCTCTCTGCCTTTTCTCAGCTCTTTTCCTACGTTTGAGTGTTTGTGCGCGTGCGCGCGCGCGCGCGTGTGTGTGTGAACCTATGGTATGAGTTGTTTCTGCCAGTTGAATCTCTTGGAACCCGCTCCAATTCTGCAGCTGTATCCTAGCAGTTTCTTCCGACATGGGTACGTAAACAATCATGTTTTTCGGGGGTCGTACAGCTCCTTGTGTTTCTCAACTTCCATAATTAATTTAAAGTCATCCATCCTAACTGCTTGCCTCAGACTTTCTGCCTCTCTGTCCTGTTTGCTCCGGTGAAAAGACACCCAAAACCACTCCCCCCTTCACGTGGTCACACACGCACACAAGTTCGATGTGTGTGTATGTGTGTGCGTGTTCGTGTGGTTTTTCTGCAGTGTCTGTTTACGAACACATTTGACTATTGCGGAATTTTATTTTGAAATGCCTTATTTTGTTAACTTTACCGGCCTGCCTCTTATGTCTACGTTTGACTTCCTGCCAGAATTGACGCGATTCACCCGCGGCTCGCGAAAAAAATAGAGCCAACGCCGAAATGATCGCTGCACGGCGCGGGCTGGAGCGCCGGCGCGCGCCGGCGCGAGGCGATTCGCGGCGCTTCGGCGGCCCATGTGGTCTATAGAATAGCTTAACAAGGGCGCCGAATGAAGGCGGTCCCATTTTCGCGGCGCTTCGCGGCGCTTCCGCGGCCAGTGTGTCCCCGGCCTTAGTGTCATGTTCTCTGTCCCTTTGTTCCCCAGCCCCCTCCTGTTCCCACTCCAGGCTCTCCTCTTGTGTCCTCCTAGTCACTCCCTGGTTTTCCTAGTTGTCTTTAGATTAGTCCTCCTCACCCATCTGTTTATTAGTGGTTTATTTTGCCCTCTGTCTTTTAGGTTTAGTTAGATCCATGTGTTATAGGTTGATGTTTATCTGCCCTCCTGTCAAGCTTTCCCTTCCCATTTAGTTAATTGGTTCCAGCAGTTTCTCCTCAGCCCTCACTCCTCACACCTGTCACCTGTTTCCCTGATTACCTCCCTCTTGTTTATAAGCCTCGTCTTGTCACTCTGTGTTTGTTGGATCATTGCATTCGTCAGCGTGTTCCTGTCCTCCTTGTCTTCCTGTTCCGTTCCCACGAATGAGTTTTCTGTTTGTTTTCGGTAAGGTTGAGTTTGGTTCATTTTTTTTGTGCCCTTTGGATTTTGACATCTCAAACTTTAAAATAAAAGATTTATTTTTTTGAAAACTTCTCCTGCCTCGAGTCGTTCTGGGTTCTGCATTTTGGTTTCCACCTCCTCCATCCTGACCGTGACACTTAGTCCTATTATCCCAAAAAGAGATTTCTGGAATGTCAAAACCCAAAGAGAACATTAAAAAACTAAAATTACAAAACAAATAATACAATTCAAATACAAATACAGGCCAACATTTCAAATAATAATAATATATATTATGTGTGTATATAGAACCCTGGGAGCTTAAGGGTTCTGCAGTATCTTAGCTGTTCCTAGAACTGTACTTTTCTGGACTGAGAGGTCTGATTTTTTTCCCTTGGATCTGCTTTAGCCACTCCTCCAGTTTGGGGGTTATTGCCCCGAGTGCTCCGATAACCATGGGCACCACCAATGTCTTCACTCTCCAGGCTTTCTCAAGTTCTTCTGAGGCCCTGGTACTTCTCTAGTTTCTCGTGTTCCTTTTTCCTGATGTTACATCACTTGGTATTGCTACATCAACCACAACGGCTGTCCTCTGTTGTTTGTCCATCACCACAATGTCCGGTTGGTTCTCCATCACCATTTTGTCAGTCTGGGTCTGGAAGTCCCACAGGAGCTTGGCTCTCTTGTTCTCTACCACCTTAAGGGGTGTTTCCCCCTTTGACCTTGGCGCTTCCAGTCCATACTCTGGACAGAAGTTTCTGTACATGATGCCAGCATTTAGGTTGTGGCGTTCCATTTATGCTTTCCCTGCCAGCATCTTACACCCTGCAGTTATGTGGTGGATTGTCTCAGGGGCCTCTTTGCATAGCCTGCGCCTCTTCTTGTCTGGTGTTCAGACCTGTTCCTGTGCAGCCATGATGAGTGCCACTGTGCTGTCCTTCAGACCAGCTTTTCCTAGCCATTGGTAGGATTTCTTGATATCAGCCACTTGAGTAATCTGTCTGTGGTACATGTCAAGAAAGAGTTTGTCCACGCACAATGGTATTTACAACACACACACACATACACACACACACACATATACACACACACACACACACACATATATATATTTATGAGGATTGCTGTAAAGACACTGCCACTAGTCAGTGACTCGATGCAGTTTGCTGGGTTCCTTATAAAGGAAACGTTTTACTGATTGGGTTAATGAACTGACCTGTATTGGAATGTTTACTTGTGAAGTGCCTTGAGATGCCTCTTGTCGTGATTTAGCGCCATATCAATAAACTTGATTTGAAACTTGAAAAAAAAGAAATACACACACATATATATATATATCTAGATATACACATTAGAGCTGTTGCCTTGTTGCAAGAAGGTCCTGGGTTCGCTTCCCAGCCTGGGATCTTTCTGCATGGAGTTTGCATATTCTCCCTGTGCATGCGTGGGTTCTCTCCGGGTACTCCGGCTTCCTCCCACAGTCCAAAAACATGACTGTTAGGTTGATTGGTCTGTCTAAATTGTCCTTAGGTGTGAGTGTGTGTACATGATTGTTTGTCCTGTGTGTCTCTGTGTTGCCCTGCGATGGACTGGCTCTCTGTCCAGGGTGTACCCCGCCTGATTGCCTGTTGACCGTTGGAGATAGGCACCAGCCCCCCCCCCCCCCCCCCCCCCCGCGACCCTGCGTGGAAAAAGCGGTTTCAGAAAATGGATGGATGGATGGATGGATATATATATATATATATATATATATATATATATATATATATATATATACACAACTTCACAGCAAAACATCCTAAAACAAAGTTGAGATTAGCTCTGCACTAATAATTTGATCCAAGGTCTCCTTGGACAAATCAAATCACTGGGTGACTGACTTTCTATGGGCAGAGCAAAATAAAAACATTTTAATGGTGCCATCGTTGCCTGTGCTGTCATTTGCTGTCACTTCATTAAAAAGCGCTGCTCCCACAGGCTTGATTAGGCTCATCTTGACTGGCTGAGCATGTGCGTACACATCCTAATTGCAGCAATAAATGGCTGCACTAATATAATCCCTGCAGACTGCAAGGGTTTCAAGAAACATGAAACGCTCCTGCAAGGGTTTAACATGCAACACGTACAGGGTCGATAAGCTACAAGATACCAAGAAAAGAACTTTAAAACAGCTGATAAAAGGATTAAAATGCCATTTTTGTCATGCTCCAAACTTTCATCCTTCCCTCGTCCTTGTTGTCGGAGTGTATAAACGGCAAATAACAGACAGAATGATAATTGATAAATGGCATGCATTAATGTGTGTCCTCCAGAGACATAGCTTCTCCCAAACAGTAGGCAATGGGCCAGACAGCATGAAAAAGGGTTAAACTTGTAAAAATGACAGTTCAGTGTTAACAGGCTTTTATTCTCTCCCTTTATCCTTTACAATGTGAATAGTCCATCGTCAGTTCATGTCATGACCTAATTTATCACAATCAACGCTGCTGCACGGAATTCCCAAACCAACACTGCTGAACTTTTTTAAATGATGTTTGGTTTGTACTCAAACAAGAATGTTCAAATAAGATAAAAATTTCGTACTAAACAAGTTACGTTGACTTAATGAGTCCTAGAAATCTCATGCATAAATGACTACATGGAGCACGTGCGGAGGGCATTTGTATGTGGAGGGTGGTACAAACGCACATCGCACGATGGGAATGCTGACTTGGCATGTACTGGTGTAAATGCACCGTGATTAATGAACATAAGAGCAACATTAAACGATGCACAAAAAGAGTTTCGACTGAATAAAAAAGAAACTGAAACCAGCAGCCTAACCCCAGATTTTTATTAGTGTTATTGACGTTTGCATTAATTGAACTCCTCAGGATTATTTTTAAAGAATCAATAATGAAAAATTATTTCTTAATAGGAGAGTAGACAACAACAATTATATTGATGCATCACCATTATACCATGGAAATCCAGTGGAAAACATGGAGTGCGTTTACATGCAGCCAGTAACCCTTTTAAAACCCGAATATTCACAATAACCCGGTTCTGCAGGTCCATGTAAACACCGCCAAAAACCCAGATATGCTCATAACCGAGTTTTTAAAAACCCGGTTACTACACCTGGGGTAACCCTTTTCTAACCTGAATGTTTGGTCGTGTAAACGCATATCGGGATATCCCCATCAAAGCGTGTGTTCTGCGCATGCTCTGTTCGCAAGGAATCTTTGTCTTTTGAGTAGCGAGACGTCTTGTATGCGCCAGAACACCGGAAGTAAACAACAAGTTGGGAGCAACATGACGAGTCGCGGCACAGCACCACAGTTTTGGAGTGACGAGGAAAATAAAGCCCAAACAAACGCGCTCGCTATCTCTTCCGAACTGGGATACATGTTGTTGTTTTCACGGACACCGGAACAAGAAGAACCGGAAATGATGTATATTGCGTCTGGACGTAGTCCATACGTCCTGACGCTTCCCCAAAGTCCGCATTTAAATCGGGTTATGCAAGTTAGGGGTAACTCTTTCTATTTATGCTTGTAAACGGGTTATTCTGATCAACTCAGAAACCCGAATACCGACCTTAACCCGATCATAACCCGGATATTGGTTGCATGTAAACGTAGCCATTGAGGGGTCTGAAATTCACATTGTAGGTGCAAGCCCACTGTGTGAGACAGCATTTAAGCATTTTCAGGAAATCACATTGTATGGTTTTTAAAGAATATTTGTATTGCACTGTCTGCTGCACGAAAGAATTTGAACACCGTAGAAAATCTGTGTTAATATCTGGTACAGAAACATTTGTTTGCAACTACAGAGGTCAAAGGTCTCCTGTAGTTCATGACCAGGTTTGCACAGACTGCAACAGGAACTTTGGCCCACTCCTCCACGTAGATCTCATCCAGATCTGTCAGGTTTTGGGACTGTTGCTGAGCGACAGTTTCAGCTCCCTCCAAAGATTTTTTATTGGATTTAGGTCTAGAGTCTGGCTAGGCCCCTCCAGAGCCTTGATGCTTCTTACGGAGCCACTCCTTGGTTATCCTGGCTGTGTGCTTTGGGTCATTCTCATGTTGGAAGACCCAGCCACGACCCATCTTCAATGCTCTGACTGAGGGAAGGAGGTTGTTGCTCAAACTCTCACACTACATGGCCCCATTCATCCTCTCCTTAATACAATGCAGTCGTCCTGTCCCCTAGGCAGAAAAACACCCCCAAAGCATGATGTTTCCACCCCCATGCTTCACAGATGGGATGGTGTTTCTTGGGATGCAATTCATCCATTTTTTTCCTCCAAACATGGCGAGTGAAGTTTACACCAAAAAGTTCTATTTTGGTCTCATCTGACCACATGACTGTCTCCCATGTCTCCTCTGGATCATCCAGATGGTTGTTGGTAAACTTCAGACGGGCTTGGACGTGAGATGACTTGAGCTGGGGAACCTTCCGTGGAATGAATGGTTTTTTTATCATGGCGGCAGTGTTCTACTGACAGTGACCTTTGACCCTGTGGTCCCAGCTCTCTTTATGTCACTGTCCAGCTCCTACATGTAGTTCTGAGCTGATTCCTCACCTTTCTTATCATCAGTGATACCCCACAAGGGTTTATACAGATATCCAAAATAGTCTAACTCCTTAATCAATTTCCCTCTGGGATTAATAAATTATTTCTGAATTAAATTGAATTGAAATAAATTAACCCCTGAGCCACTGTTGCCCCTTATAAACCGAAAACCCATATTTGCAGGATCACCCTATAATAGAAAGAAAAACTAAATGATTTTTGGTAACTAACATCACATCTCCAATCACACATAAATAATCTTTAAACATGATCTGTGCAAAAGAAACAAGCCAAAACACCTCAAAAACTAAACATCAGATCTGCCCTATTGTTAACACTTTGAGTGAGAGGAGAAGAAGCCAAAGGGTTTGATATTTTCCATGGTATGAAAACGTTTTACCCTTAAAAGAGGTAAAACTGATACCAATATTTTCTGATATTATGTTTTAATGCCAATTTCAGAAATGGGTCGATAATATCGACCATCCCTACTCTAAATATGATCTTATAAGATTTTCATACAATGTGTGGTGTGTTACGAGCAGTCTGTTCTGCTCAAAAGCATGATGGGACTGCTCTGAACATAAATCAGGGCTTTCAAAGTTGAAATTGAAGTTGAATTGTCTTGGTTTGATTTTCAAGGACAAAGTAGGATGCTTTCTGTTGAATGTGACGTGTAGCCAGTCAGAAAGCAGGGTGACAGAAGCACATTGCACACTCCATCTGTGTTGTTTGAAGGCAGATTTTGCGAGATCTACTGTCTTACTGAGGAAAGTTTGAATGTGAAATTGGTTTACGTGTAGTGTGAAGTTTTTGCTGTGTTACTGAACACCACACACTGTTGGACCAAAACTGTCTGTCATTTTTATGGCCACGTGTGTGTTCTCTCATGCTTTGGCGTTTGTCCAAAAATTTGAAAATCCTGCCGTATGAACTCAGCCTTAGTTTTGTTAGTTGCCAAATCCTCCCAAAGTTTTCACACTTTCTAACTCTAACACTACATTTAGAAGGTTCTGGCCCTTTAGATGTCTGTAGTGACTTTTATAATACCGTATAGACCCAAATATAAGACAATGTTTCATTGAAAATTATTTTAAAATGTGAGGTTGTCTTATAACCGGGGTCTAACCATTACACACCCGTAACAGGAGAGGGCACCAGGCTGTGTGTTCTCAACAGGAGAAAAAAAATGGAGACGAGAGGTCCGGAGCAGAGTGGACCAAAAGTGGTTTCCTGATCAGAAAAGCCCTTCGCTGCCAGCGTTTTTCAGCGTTTTCACAGTTTTATTAAGAGTCACAGAACATTGCGCGTTACGATGATGTCAGCGCCAAAACTAACAAAACTAAGAGTAGACTCACCTCTTACGTCAGGAAGAATCCGCGCATTTCAAGCGTTATCCGTTCTTTCATATTCCGTTGTTGAATTGTGATCGGCAGAAGCTTTTCCGGTTCACGCTAGGGCTGGGCGATATGGCAAAAATAGAATATCACGATTTTTCCAATATTTTATCACGATTTCGATTTTATCACGATTTTTTATCCATGAATAGCATAACTTCAATTGCGTATTAAAGAAGAGAAACATTGAATAAATAAACATTTATTCATATTAGGGATAATCACCACAGTGCTATCACACTTATATTTTAAACTCACACCAGAGATGATAAAAGCCCTGAGAGAAACAATTACAAAAATCAGTTTTTCTCGTATTTCAAGTAACTTAAATAAATTAAAATCGTAAACATATTTAAAGTGCAAACATGTCAATTGCAAACGTATTGTGCAAACATTAACTTGTTCAAAATACTCTGTAGCTCCCAGTTGCTCATGTAGTGGATAGTTAAGCTCAGATACGGCTCTGATGTGCGGCTGGACCAGAGATCGCTTGTGGTAGCAAATAACTGCGCATTCTGAATATTTTCTGTAACAAGTCTCTAAATAAAGTAAAATTTTCCAGTGCAGATTGGAGACAACCCATAGAAGCACTGATTTGATGTCATTTCAGAGAAAAATAGAACAGGTTAGATGCACCTAATAAATAAAATTACTAACAAACTCAGGATTCTTTCTTTGCTTCACTGTTCTGGTGCTGAAAATATCACTAATGCGGATCAAAGGAGATACACAGATGAATGCACCTCTTATTATTTGGAAACTACATTTACTGCAGCTGGCAGAGGCAGAGACTGTTTCTATTGATACACGGAGTTTACAGAATCATTTTAAATTGTAATAGGGGAAGGCTGCAGGAGGGAGCGGTAAAATACAGGGGGTCCCCAGCAAAAACAAGAAACTACGAGTCTGATGAAACCCGCTGGTTTTCCATCAGGCAGTCACGGGGCAGCTCCAACGACCCAGTGACCGAGCTCAGTCCGGCTCGGCAGAGGGTGAACGAGCCGAGGCGACGTCGTTCTCTGCTTAAGAAGCGGTGTTATTTTCCTGCTTCAGAAGAAGCGTCCAACGTGTTTTTACGCTTTCTCCGAGACATGTCACGTCGCTAAGTTGTTAGCGCCGCGCGCTAAGGAAACCCTGCGTTCCTCTTCGGAATGAAAACCTCGTTGTCGCTCAGCCGCGGCCGAAGCCATGTTTGTTCACACACAAGTGAAAACAAGCGGGGCACTAATATATTACAATGACTCACTCTGATTGGTTAAGGGTCAAACAAAGGCGTGTCATTCGCCTAAGGTAAGTTCCCTTTTCATTCAGAGGCAGAAATTCAACAGCAGAGCTGTGAATCGTGATAAAACGGTCTCTCAAAAATGACAGACCGTCAGATGTGTAGATCGTAAAACGGTCTAAAATCGTCATATCGCCCAGCCCTAGTTCACACCTCACTTTTTTTACAGCAGCGGCCCAAAACGATCTCCTAACACATGGATTTTCTGCTTCCTGATCACATGGCGTGTGACGTACACGGATGAAGATCGGCTTTAGAGCTGAGATGTTTGTTCTCACAGTGCGGGGGCTCGTTTCGACGCCCACACAGTAAAAAATTTGATCGCTTGGATTTAAAATGACAACTTTTGTCGTCAACGGCAGTTAACATAGGCCTTGTTTGAGATGAGCAGCACCTCGTTAACAGACGCAGCAGTGAGTGGCTAAAAGCTGGCATTTCAGTCGGACAGATTTCCCTACATGTAGCTTGTGGGTGACGAAGCTACATGCACGCATTAGCGTTCATACTAGTTTAATTTTTTATTTTAATTCTGGTGCCTGTTAGCAGCTGAAACACATTCTCACATGCTTGTGGATATCATATATTACATATGAAGATATGACTGTAATAATTAAAGGTTATCAGCTGTAGAGTTTTAGTGTGCTCATAGGAAACGTGACAAAAGAAGAGAGAACACATTTCTCTTTATGGCCTATATAGTTGTCATCATCAACGTAACATGATTTACCGAATGCATGTGAACAACTAACATTTCTCATTCTACAACCGATTGTTTGGATCAGAGTGGTAACCAATCAGATCTTAGGTCAGGTGAGATCCAGGCATTTCTCGTCACGCCCTAGGTTTTGCAGCCGGTGGAGAGCGACTGCAGCGCCTTGCTCCAAAATCTGCGGCCGCCTTGTTCTCACGAGGTCATCGTTGCCTACGCAGGCACGACGTCAGTGCAAGTCGGCGTCAAGTCGGACACAAATCTAACCGGCATGTGCTGCGCGCCGATCACCGGCGATCTAATCTGCGCAGAACTGGCTCATCTTGAACATGGCCATACTAAGGCAGAGTTATGCGAATTTTAAGATGACGGTGGTCAATTCAGCAGAGGCGTCAAACACTGCATGCATGGATGCATTGGATGGCAGTGAGGATGACGTTCTGGGAAGAGTCGGCAGGTATAGCGATCTGATGGTACACCAGGGCCGCAGCAGCGAGAGTGAGCACAGCGAGGCAGAGGGCGTCTGAATAAAAGCCTCATTTGACTTTTGATTCCACATGTCAGCAAAGTTCGAATATTTTGCATTAAAATAGTATTTTTGACCAGTATTTGTTCTCAAATTTTCAGTAAAAGGTTTATTTAAAAAGTGACTTTTTATTTTTTTTGTCCTTTCCTTAAGATTAGTCTTGAAAAGGGGGCTCTTCTCATAATCCGGGTCGTCCTATATTTGGATCAATACGGTGATATTGAGAGTTTACCATTTCACCAAGAGAATAATTCGAGACAATTTGAAAACTTCCTGATGAATGTAACTCTGAATTTATTCCCACTGTGATTGTCTTCTTCCGGCTCTTGGAGAGTACAGATGCTTTTTTCTCCTCCCCCTCCCTCCTCATCCCAAGGCTCTTTGTCCTGTCTTGTGTGCACGGCGCTTTCTGCATTTTTTCTGGAAACTGGAAATTATTAAAAATAGACCTGGTCAGTTGGTCTCTCCACGTGATTGACAACATATTTTCAACAATGAGAACGGGAGAAGGGTCTCCCGGATGCCCCTCTGGGACAGAGCCAGCTGGGTATATCATGGACTCCTGGAAACTGTGGAACCTGATCTGCCTCTCTCAACTGTCTGTAGAGGATTCTGAAGATGTCTGGATATTCGTGGTTTTGATGTCGGGATTCCTGCTGTTTGGCCTGACCGGTTACCTGAATTACCGGAAAATTAACGAGATTTTGAGGAATATTGGCTTAATCTCGGAGCTCAGGGATGGAATGCATCGTGATGTGAACGCACAAACTCATATAATTGTCGAGATGAGTCGTAAGCTTTGAACTTTGGCTGAGATTCAGGCTCTGGCACAGAAGGTTGATTCCATTAAGGAGCGAGTTGACGGATCAGCATGGATTGGTATAGATTAATTACGCCATTATTGGATCTAGAGGGGTTGAAGACCAACAGAACACTAAGGCAGAGAGGAAATGATCTGTCTGTCCCCACAACAATTCTTATCTGAATCTGGTGCCCATGCAGCCTGTGAGGTTTGAAGTGATAACTCCCCCCTCAGAAGAAATGTGGAATGCTGCCGTCGCTATGGAAACTCTTTCTCCCTATCCCAGCCTGGGCGGGACTGTGACCGGTGAAGATCGTGGAACCGTATCTAGAAGTCAATGTGCCCTCTAACCCATGATCTCCCTCCCCTGTCCAAATGGAGGTGATGAGCGCTGCCCCATGTGGCTGCACGCACCGAAGTGAGGAGAGTCCCAACCCTACCTCCCCACCTAGTGGACACTTATGTTGTGTAATGTCTGAAGTCTGTGTGCATATCTGTCTGAGGTCGGGTTTTGTTTGCATAGCAAAGCTACCCTCTCTGTTGAGGGTAACTCTGAAGTGCCTTTTTTTCCCTCCCCCTTACTCCATCCTCATATAAACCCTCTTGATCTATAACGGTAGCGCGACTCGGGTTGCGAATGACCACAGTCACCAATTCTTGTCATGTGTCTATGTATGTATGTCTGATCTCAGAATTGTGTGTACTGAAACTCTAATTTCCCTCTGGGATTAATAAAGTATCTTTGAATTTGAATTGAATTGAATACCAGCTTACCTGATCGTAAGTTCAGATGGTTCCTTGTTAATAAAAAAATAATAATAGTTCACCAATTTGTAAAATCATAAGGTCTGTGAAAAACGTTTCTCATCTCTAGACTTAATTTGGGATTTTATGGATGTTTAGGTTTAAATTTGGCTAAAATAATTATAAAAGTATAATCTATTAGATAATATATAGTTTAAAGATGTAAGCCCAGATTTCAACATGACTAGAAAGAGTAATCATCATTTCTGAAAACATAAAACTATCAAATTCTTGACATTTCTTCCCAAACTAGGGCTGTCGCGGTTGAGGAATTCCCCCTGCGGTGATTCAGGGTGGCTTAATATTGCGGTGTGCGATATTATTGCAGCACTTTTTTTATTGCAGTACTATCTAAACATAATAGCAACACTGAAAACCCTCTTGGATGGTGCGCTCGTTGCACTAACACACACGTACTTGCGTGCGACTCTGGCGAGCAAAGGGAATCTCTCCCAGTTGTTGCTCCACCATGTCGGGGGGTTTTCTTTAGGGTGGATGCATTCCTCCTGCAGGTAGCGAGTGAGCTCCAGCTCGGCTCAAACTCTCTTCGGGACGGTTGCAGAAGCAGTGCTTGTCCGGGACTTCAGCAGGTCTCCGAGCGTTTATTTATTTATTTATTGCCCCCTGGTGGCAGCTCTGTCTCAGCCAAGGACTCTGGCTGCGCAGCAGCTGACGTACTGAAAACCAAAGTGCTCCCAAAGGAGCGAAGTAACGTTTCGTTTTGATACCAGTGCAGCCATCCTTCTCAACATGCATCATTGAGTTGAATCAAGTTCAGTAATCGCGGTGGCCCATGATGCAGCGCGGTGGGTTTCTTCATATTGCGATATTTCATTTTTGCAGTTACCGTGACAGCCCTATCCCAAACTAAACTTTGTCTACTAAATTAAACAGATCTTCCTACAAGTCTGAGAAACATAAAAACATAAAAGGAGAAGCATCACTCAAAACTAGGGAACAAAAACAGCAAACATTATGAATTAATTAAATGAAGGACCCTGAATATTCATTTATTGTGACAGCTTGGACAGTAATTGTTGGGATGTCTCACTATTAGCAAAGTTTCAACAACTATATTTAAATAAAGCTTTCTGTTTGGAGGAAAAATCTGTGAAAGCAGCATGTGCTGAAATATGTATTTAACACCACAGTGTGTGTGTGTGTGTGTGTGTGTGTGTGCGTGCGTGTGTGTGTGTGTGTGTGGGGGGGGGGGGGGTGTACCTGTGTTAGCTGCTCCAGCCTCTGCTTCACCTCCTTGAGGACAGGATCTGTATTACGAACCGTCATCTCCACATTTTCCTTCTGGTCTTTTAAAGTGCTGCCAACAACACGACCTGCATAACTGCACACAGATAAAACACAAGATAGATGAGGAGTGTTTCATCGTGTGTGTGTTGCTTTAGTGGCCCCGTTCTCACACAGTCACGATACTCGTGCTTTCACTCTGGCTGGAAAGATCACAAACACACACAGTTGTTTCCATCACTTCGTTGGCTTTCAAGCATTTTTTTGGGAACCCATCTAAACTAATCTGTAACCACTGCTGCCCTCATCCTCGTCTTTGATCTAAAACCTGCAAACGCTCCAATTGAAAGCTACTTTCTTCCACAAATGGAACTGTTTGCATCATGGAAATGTCTTTTTTATCCTTACATGAGAAGCCAGTCCTTAATAGGATGATGCAAGTTATAAATATTTTAAAATTGATTTATTCCTGGAAAATGAGACATGCAGAGACAGACTTCATCAAGCCCAGAAGTCACATTTTACACAAGAACTACAAACACGCGGTATGAGCTCACCTCTGAAGGAACAGATTTCTGATTGATTTTTAACACTTTAAGGGCCGGTATCCAGCAGCTTATAGTTTTAACTCTGTTTCAACACACCTGATTTCAGTCAGCAGATGATTAACTTGATGCTGGAGCAGAGAAACCACTAAAACATGCTGGATACTGACCCTCCAGGCCCGTAATTGAATATTCCTGCTTTAAGGTACTGCTTTAAAAGTGGGTTTTAGTGATTCTGTCGGTAAACACTACCAACCTCGTCTTGGGTATATTAGGGGAGCTCTCAACCTGCTTTATGGCTGTTAGCTGTTTAGCGGTTAGCTCTTTCAGTTCCCCAGCCATCAATAAGAAGCACAAGAAGAAGAAAAAGAAGAAGTTTGCTTTTTGTCAGCATCACAGCGGATCCTGGAGGTAAAAGCAAGACAGTAATGTCTTTAATCTATGACTTTGTTCTTTTTTTACACAGCTTAGTAAAATAATTGCTTGCTACCTGACATGTTTCGGCTAATGACTGTAGCGTAGCCATCATCAGTGACTGCCCGCTCCCCCCTTGCTGATGACACTGTCCCCTGAGCAGTGACGGGAATAATGCAATTTAAGATAACGCCGTTACTGGAAAAAAAAAATTCAGTGAAACTAAAAAGTTCTTTTGTAAAATGTGACTTTGGTGCTTGAAAAAAAACTTTTTTTTATTAACGAGTAATCTAAATTATTACCGTCTGCTTTTATCATAACGCCGTCTCCGTTACTGATCAGAAAATGCGTGCGTTACTAATTCAGCAGTGCGGTGTGTTGAAACCGTCATCAGCTGATTGGGAGCTAAAGAGGCGGATGTTTTCATCCAAGCGCATCAAGGCCCGTGAAGCACGAGGAAGACGTGATGAATAGTCTACGGCTGCAGACCCGCAGAGTCGCTGCTGCAGGCGTGAATCTGCAGCCGTGCTCTTCTTGGCGCTGGAAAAATTAGAATACTGTGCAAAATTACATTTATTTCAGTAATTTAACTAGACTGAGAGACCATTTAAAGGCTCAGGAACCTTTACAGGTGTTTCTATTTGCATTTATAAACTTTTGCTGACTGGTTAAATATCACAAATCAAATATGACATTTTAATAGTCTAGATGAGTGTAATGTTCCTATTCGTACTTCCTCCTGTTAAGTGCCCATTTGCTTCAAATAGTAATTTTAATTCAAAAATTGGACATACATTTTATTTTGTTACAGTCATTAGTCACTTATATTTCAGTATTGTAGTCATTTATATTAAATTAAGTAAGTTTAATTAAGAGGGGAACCCATTTTTCTTGCATTCTTTAACGAAAAAAAGTAACGAAGTATATTTTTCTTGGTAATTTGTTACTTTTATAATCTTGCAACTTGGTAAGTAATTGAGTTACTTTTTTGACAAAGTAATCAGTAACTATAACCAATTACTTTTTAAAAGTACACTGCCCATGATTGGTCCAATGTGAATACTCCATCGTCTCTGTTCTTGGTTTTGTGTCCACGTCTCCTTATTTCTATCTCTTTCTTAATCCATCTTTTGTATTTTTGTATTTCTGTGTTCATGATCCGTGTTCTGTCCCCGTCAGTGGTCGGTTACGGCTGATTTCTTTATTGTACTTTCTTCTTTTGCTGCTCTTTTGTGTCTTCGACTTGTTTCCTTCTCACACTCTCTTTGATGCTCCATTTCTGGTGTGATGAGTTGGCGTTCGGTTTCTCCTAGGTGTATTTTATTGCAGAGTTTGCATAGTATTTCGTACATGACTCCACATTTTTATCTGCTGATATCTTGTCTATTGGGTGTACTAATCTTTTTCTGACCGTCATGTATGTGGGTTTGTTTTTTGGGGTTTTTTTTTGCCTGCGGATAAACAGAAGTGATGCCACCAACACAGGCAAACTCTAATGATGGCTTATCATTAGAAAAAAAGCACACAATCAAACAGCTGATGATTATATCTGTTATCAGTGTTTACATTGACACATTTAAATATTCCAAACATGGATAGATATACCCCAAAAGTAAATAAAAGTACGATTTTATCTTATTTATGCAGCCATCTGTACTGATGAGACTTATTATGCTCTGGATATAATAATGATTATTGTTGATAATCCTAATGTGTGTTCAGCAAACCAGAAGGTCATCTCGCACGTTAACCAGCCTCATTCAGAGGACATCCAGGGTAAAGGGTAAAACCATCACACGTCTTTACTCATGACCAAGCTTTCTGATGCTGAGAGGGCGTGTTCTGAGGGTTTTTGTTCAAACTAAAAATCCCGCAGCAAAAGTTCAGTTCTTGAACCATACCAGGAGACGAGGGACAGCCGCCCGAATCTCTACTAAGCATTCTGTCACGCCGATAGAATTGCTCCGAATAAGCGCACCTGTTTCCAGCTGACGCAAAACTCCTTCAGAGTTATTGTTTTTGAGACGCAAATAGTTTCACCAGTCGTTGTGATCCAAGGAGACATCTCAGGACCGATTTGGTCGCCCCAAGGTCCTTCTACCAACCTCGCGCCTGGAGGACATCATCTCCACCTGACATCTCGTATCCAGAAGAGGGTCTCCTGAAACTGGGTGAGGTAGACACTCTTGACAGATTGCGTCTGTATGCTGTTATCTCTAAGAACAACTCAGTTAGCTGCAAAACAACTTTCCACCCAGAAACTCTTCTCTCGCTGAAAGAAACCTTCTGAGATTCATTCACGCATCCGAAAAACTCGCATTTTCATTTTAGCTTCCATTCAGTCACAGGTTTGCCTTTAGAAAAAAGTTTGATATCAAATCGTCTGTTAAAAATTTGTCATTTCTAAATTGTAATTTCAAATTGTCATTTTTTTTAAAGTGTTAGTAATAAATTCTTAACTTTAAAAACTTGACTCTTCTCTGATATGGAACACAGAATAGTGTATATTTCTGGTTATTGAAAAAGCAAAGATTCCTTTAAACTTCTGATTAAATAAATAAACTTTTGCTATTAACAGACTAGTCTTGAGCTAAGAAGGGAAAAAAAACGTCATTCTGTTCCGTTACAATGTTTATCATAGATGCAAATTAAACACACGTATTCTGCAAGAGCCTTTTTCTGCAACTTTGTCTTTAACTAACCTGCTCCGCAACGATTCAAGTATTATAAACTCTATTTATGGAAAACAGAAATAGGCTGCGCATTAATCAAAGTAAAGCTTTAGTTCATGGGAAGAACGTTCATACATTTGCAGTGATTATTTGTGTTCGAGTGGGTTTATAAACTCATTAATTGGGTGCAGCAGACTGAAACTTCTTCACTTAGTGGGATGTTTGATCACCCTGCATGTTGATGCTTCGCTGTGCAGCGGGCCGTAAACACGCATCACATCATTTCCATGGTGTTGGGGTGGGAGGATCAAAGACAAGACAGACTGAGTGAGAAGCAGAAGAGAAGTTTATGAGTCACATGTTTTCTACGCTCCAAACCAGCTTTGCTAGCTAATACAATCAGGCACCAGCTCAGTAACCGCCACAGTCCACACCCTGAAACACACAAACACAGCCTGGCTGCGGCAACAAGGAAACAGGATTGTGGGAACTAAAGAGCTGGGACACGGTGGATAAATCTAAAATGGCTCAGCCAAGAGATGTTTCAGGGGTGAAGACCCCCATTCTGCTGGTCTGGAATCAGAAACTTCACACTGAGAAAGGAGCCTTTAATTGTGTCTCTCAGATTTTATTCATACATAGATCATATTTCACTGCGCATACTCCTCCCGACAAAAGGTCATGTCTTACTTAAGGCCTATTTTTTCTCTCCAGACAATGTGTTGATGTCCCGAGGTGAGTTCTGCCTGGTCTGAGTTCAGCTTCATTACGCCTGACAGCCATCTACGATACCCAGGCGCACAAAAGACGCTCACAAACTATCTGATCGTGATATGATTCCACAAAAACAGCTCAGAGCAACGCTGCGTTAGATAGGCAGCCAATTCCACAGAACATGAGCAGATCAACAGTCGCATTTTTAATTCAAGAAACAGCAAGGCTGCACACAGTGGTGGGAAAATGAGGGGGGCGCAGATAACATGATGCAGTGGGAAAACAACCAAAGCACAGAAAGTCATCAATCGAAAGAGAATCGAACAGAATAAATGAGGCACCCCGGAGCCGACATTTCTTACATATTAAAAGGTTTTTGCCGTTACAGCTGGGGTACGACATTTAACATCTTCCAAGAAACTAAAAAAAAAGCCTAATTTTGATGTTGTGACCCTGTTCTATGATATAAAGTCGTGTTTTATCATTTACATTTCCCCTAAAGCCCAGTTTATGCTTCTGCGTCAGCTCCACAAGGGAGAGACGCACACAAACTGACAGACATTTTGATCTCGGGCTTCTCCGTCTCCTGGGGAGTGTTCCCCACCAGGACAACAGAGGGCGTAGCGCTGTTCTGGGGTATCCTGTCATGTATCTGGTCAAAGGTTGTCGATTTACTATTGTGTTTACATTGATTTTTTTGTTGTTTTGTTTTTGTATTTAAGACTTTTTAACAGGGACAAATTTGTCCCTCATTCTCCTCCACCTCTTCATGCGCTCGCCACCTCTAAATCCCCGTTTGCCGTCATTTCCATCCACGAGTAAAACGCTTGCTGTGCATCTTTTCACTCCTCCAGTCACGGGTGAATAAAATGTTCATATCTTTAGTTTTTCTGCCAGGTAGCCTTTAAGCTGCTCCGTGTTTGCTGCTAGATATCTTCAGCTTTCTTTATGTTCAATGGAGGTGCTGTTGATGAAAGCAGCGTCCTGACCAATCACAAGCTTGCGTTCTCCGCCTGGTTCGACGGATGTTTAGAAAAGTGGGCTCGACTGTGTCCATCCTTGTGAGTCTGCTGGAGAAACCTTGAAAGGACAGATAATGGAGTTGCGTGTCTCCGCACCGACGCAAACACATAAACTAGGCTTAACCCCCCCACCCCACCCCACCCCCCACACACACACACACACACACACTGGCCTCTACAGCAAAACTAATCATTAACACGAGCCTACAGCGTTAGAGTTGTGTATCCACAAGAGGGTGCTGTTGATAAACATGAATGTGTGTGTCCCAGTTCCCAGCATGCACTACAGGGGGGACATGCTTATCAGCTTAGTACACCAACCTAGCTTGAATGCTAACTCCACCTGAGTCTACAAACATTAAGCTAACTGTGGAAGAAGAGGAAGAGGAGCAAAAACAGGTTTATCTTTTGTGTATTGAAGCTAAGTGATTAGCGTAGCATTCAACAGGGGTGTGTTATCACTGCAGGGTCAGTTTTAGACGTAACCCTGCTTGAAAACTGCAGATTTGATTAAAACGAGCGAGCAGCTCCTGCAGAACCTGATGAAGGCTGAGGAGATAAATCAGCAGTTAGAATCAGGTGTGTCTGAGCAGGAACATGTTGAAAACATTACTAGTCTTTTAGCGCTACAGGCTATTTGTGTGTGCGATTTTTAGTTCCTTCGTGATGGAGTGGGGCGAGGGGGTGGGGTGGGGTGGGGGGTGGGGGCTATAGGGAGCCTAAGCCTCAAGCTTGGTTTATGCTTGACACATTTACTTTCGCTTGGTGATGCGGCTCGCGGATGGAATGCGCTTCACAACTCGCAGCGTTTATGGTTCATGCGGCTTGTCTCTGCGGTGAGCAAATATTCTCCAAAACTGTAGGGGGCAGCATGGAGCTCTATGGCATGCATCCAACATTACACCATAGTAGAAGTAAAAATTACTGTTGTTTACAACATGTCATTCCAGCATTTTTAACAGCGTCCTCGTCTTTTCCGACAGTGCGAGCTATTTCTCTCCAAGAATTATTAACAACATGTTGATCACGGTGATCTCTGAGAGCTGAATCATACAAATGTCTGTATTTACGAACCTCTGCCATACTAGTTCTTGCCAGTTCGCCATGTTTTTCCGTGTCCGACCGTCCGCGTGTTTAAAAAAATTCCTAGGTGCGCGGTGCGGAAAGTTTGGGCCGTGTGGAGGCGCGGCGGAGGGGTATGGTTGTTAAAATGACGCAATTTTGCCGCGCGGAGCCGTGCGAACCTCGTGGACGCGTCAAGCATGAACCAAGCTTAAGCCTAAGCCCTTTCCAGTCGGCTCATGGGTTACCGGAAGAAAGAAAAAATGAATGCAAGTCAACGGGGCTAAAAGAGCTATCTTCTAATCCGCTTTGCCTTACGCCCTGGATCACACACATGTTGTACTGCAATTTAAATGGAAAGTAATGATGGCTGTTTCGACCATGCCACTCACGTACTTTGAGATTCATCAGCTTGTAAAAGTTTGTAATTAGCATGACTACAAACTAGAAATAGGCGCGTTGCCACATAATCTCCTCTCCCCTAGCGTAGCTGCTACTTACCACATGGCCAGATTTATGATGTTTCTTTCCTTCTGTGGGAAGGTTACATAACTAACAGCCCTTTTCCCTCAGTTTTCTCCGTGTCTGGTTTGATGACGTCACTTCTGTGAAGCGCATTTGTAGTCCTGGACTTATTTTCACACCAAACCTAAAATATCGTTTCCCCTGTTCGAAAATTAGCGCGTTCTTGGTATTAAAATGTGTCTTTAAAATTCACGGACATCATGTGTGAAATCCATGGCACAAAACAAGCTGAATTAGAAATTAGCGTTTTTAGCCCCGTTGACTTGCATTCATTCTTTCTTTCTTCCAGGGACCAATGTTCCGGAAGTAGATGGGCATGACTTAGGCTCCCAATAGTCGTTCAAATTTCAAAATCTCTTCTTCCTTGTCTTGATGACATCACAGCACAGCCTTACAATTAGAAAGATATATCAAAAGATAAAAAAAATCTAAGGACAAGTATTTTTTCCCAGTTTTCTCCTTTAACATTCAATAATAAACCAAAGTATTTCAACGTCAGTGGCTTCTTTTATTGGAAACAACCTATTTATCTTCTTTTCTGTGTTTAAAAAAAGCTGGATTTCCAGTGCAGATGTGGAAAGAGTTGATACAGACTGTCTAGTGGATATCTAAAGATCTGAGGTGAATTTCTGATATTCTAATTTCAGTTCAGACTGCACTTTTGTCAGCTGACACACTGTTTTTAAACGTGCTATACAAATAAATTTGGTATGATTAATATGTTTTATTTATTGGTTTAAATCCTGCCGAGAGTGACTAAGGGAAACAGATGCTTAAGCATGCCCAGAACTGAGTGATTCTATTTAATTAGAGGATTGGGGGTACAGGAAAATGCATTACCACACGTCATAAAGAGCATAACCTCCTGGAAGCTCTTGGTAAAAAAAGAGAGAAGTGGGAAAGTTTCAGAAGAAAAGGAAGAAAGGTAGCAGAGGAGGAAGGCGATGATTGAGCATAAATAAAAGAGTAAATAGATGAGCAATTAAAAACCACAGACTTTTCCCAAGGGGGAAAGCCCAAGATTCCTCAGACTCCAGCAAAGATCTCAGGGATCAGTTTCCACCACCACACCTCCGCAGCATCTGCTACAGCACCTCGCAAATATTGTGGCGTAGTTCGTGTTTCCTTTTATCGTCATTAAAGCCAGGAATGTGTCTGTCTGCATTAATTAGAGCCGCGCCGCAGCCTCACATCCGCTCAAACTTTCTTTAATACAGTTTAAAGCGATTTTATTCGAACTACACGCACAACAAAACTGTTATTTTTTCCAGAATGGCAATTTTTCAAGAAGACATTTGTTAGTAGATAAGCATCAAGGGGTATTGTGTTTAGTTAAAGGACAACCAACAGACCCGATCATGAAAAATGCTGCGGTATTACAATTTTCTCCTCTGATGGATGAATCCCGGAGCTCGGTAGGAAATGGAATCTAAAAGCCTGAAGGTGGACGCAGCAGAACGTCTGTAAATTAGATTCGTGTAATCAGGCTCTGAGAGGAAAACAACTTCAACGCTTTTTCTTAAACGAGTCAAGAGGAAACATTTTTGGGGAGCAAAAAGTCACATACTCCCGTTTTTACGCGTTATAATGAGGTTTTATATTCAAATGTTAATGTTTCAAAGAGAAAAATGAGACATGCTTGTAATCCTGTAACTTCCTCTCTAAGAGTGGAATTACAAAAAATAGAAATGTGCAAATTACCATCATGTTTCTCTAGAATGATGCTGAAAGCATAATGGACTATGGTATAAATACAGTATAATACATGTCTTTGTGAAAAAATGTAACACAATTAAACAAAAAAATCTATTCAAACAATTATGTTTTAGCAGCTTTGGTACAGAGACTAACATCTTTAAACAGATATTTTAAAATATTTACACAAAATGTGATTTTTATGGTCAGAAACATCCGTGTAACAACTGCAAAATTAATAAAAGATGACATAAAGCTGAAGAAGATTTCAGCCTTCTGGTGATTGGCTTGATTAACTTGGACCACATGAGCTAATTTGTACAACTATGAGTCTGCATTATCAATAAAAAGCTGAAAAAGGGCAAAGTACACGGGCTTTATTTGTAATTTGTAATTTTCTACAGTTTTGATCAAACAGCAGCAGCAACACATATTTTACTGAAAATTAGAATTTAACTCAAAAATAAAACATTTGGATATTTGGCAAGTTTAAAATGTTTTTGTTTAAATAGTTAAACAAAACATCACTACTAGCATATTTATTGTAGATTAATTCTGGAACAGCCTAAGTTTGGAAAAACAGGGTCTACGTCAAAGAGTGATGAGCTAATGGCTAGTTTAGGCTGAAGCAAAAACCAATTAAAATAGCTTTAAAGACCAAGTTCACTTGTTTTTTCAACACATTTGCAGTGGTCTTTAGTATAAATGAATGCCGCCTGAGTCAATCTGAGTGAGGAAAAAAGCTCTTGTGCCCGTTTCATGAAGTAAACGTTAGTGGGAGGAGAGGGGAGCAAAAGAACGGCAGGATTAGTCTTACTCATTTTTATTCCCTGATATTCAGACATCTTGCGTCTGACTGGATAACAGCAACGTGACTCTACCGCTGACTGTTTGCTCTGCAATGTTGATGCTTTATCTCCACAAATAACACAAGCCTGGAGGAGATCTGCTGTGTGGTGAAGTTGCTAATGCTAATGGTTAACTTCTACTAGCTGAGACGTGTTCTGCTCTTTCATGGATACTAAATCAACAACAGCCTTCCCTGTCGTGATCAAAGATGGGCAAGTCCATGAATCATAAGTGTGACGTAGATCTGTCAGGCTTTCTAATCCGAGCGTTTCCTCGTCTTTTTTCTATTGGCGGCTTATGCAGGGAGTAGGGGTAAAAGACTTCATGATACAGAACATCAGTCAGAAAGTCCAATCATATTTAAATATCAAAGTTTCTGAGTGAACGTCCTCTTTAAAGTGACAATGTGTAGTTTTTATCGTTAATCTCTGGAAATATCCATCAAAATGTTGTTGAAAATTAATTAAATGATGCCCGGTTGTTGAAAAAGATTGAAGGCTTCGCAAGATATAACCATAACAATCGGGTCTAAAATACATGGGAGCGAGTATAAGTCTCTGGGCGACGCCATATTAGATGCCATGTCTCCTTCTACGGGAGCCCTTGAGGACAAAACACATTTACTGATTTGTAACAAAGGGATACAAAACTTTCACCATTTATGAACATTGTTGTTTTACAAATTTACCTCTTCACTTGTTGCCACTGATGAAAGGGAGTCTGGTGTGTTTTTTCATTTTGCTGAAGTTAGCACTCCCCAGGACTTTTTGGCCCTAAAGGGCATCTGTTGGTAAGGTCTTACTCCGACACAAAAATACAGCTTGCTTGCAACAATTTAGGTATCTACTGCCCCCATCGCCAGTGAAAATACACACTGTCACTTTAATCTTCTAATTTTAATCTAAGTTTTTCCAAAATTGTTTCATAAAGAGTTTTGCACAGTTATTTCGGCAAAAATGTTTTTGCATTTATCCCACATTCGAGTCTTGGGTGTAACAAACGTCGTGCTTAAATTTTATTAGAATATAGTAATAATGTGAAACTGACGACGTGTAAAGCTTTACAAATAAATGTACCATTAACTGCGTACTTTGCGGATTGGCGCTGTTTTGTGATGGCAGCAATACAGTTTCAGTCTTGCCCATGCTCAGACTAGCCATTAGCTTATCAGTCCTGTAGGTAAAGGAAATTTGTTCATTAAAAGTTACTTCAAATTAGCCCAAAATATTATTTTTAGTTGAAATTAAATCTAAGCAAATTAAGAAAAAACAATTATTTTAGAGAAATTGCATTAATAAACATCTATTTGTTGCTAAAATGAAACAATAGCTCAGTAGATAATTTCTTTGCAAGGCTGACACACTTTACTAGAGATGACTCCTGCTTTGTTACCTGTAACTGCCACTTGTCAGCAGATGATGATTTTCTCCAACAGTGCAGAAACTGTATTTGTTTATCATAAAGGAAGCTGTCAGTGGTCTCAAAGAGCCATCGGGCGGATTACAGGCTGTTGCAGTGTGTGTGTGTGTGTGTGTGTTTGACACCAAATGATAATACTGCAGACACTGTGCCTCAGACGCCACAGCGAGGCGTGACTGTGAGTGACATTTAATAAGATCCGGACAGCGACAGACATAAATCACCAACACCTCCCTGACAATATCGCTCTGCCTCTGCCGCCGGTTTCTCTGAGGCTGCCAGTGGAAACACAGAGAGAGGGAGCGAGAGTTAGTCCCTAACACGCTTTAATAATAAAGCATCAGATCAGATCAGAGGGAGGTTTGTAAATCCAGCTGCATTCCTTCACTTAGCCAGATACAAATATTCAACATGACACACGATACTCACACCTGGGGCATGTACCTGCTCTTCTCATTCTACCTGATCAGGTGAGACACACTGCGGTTTGAAGAACTGCACTTAGCTTCATGTTTGATATTCTCTACTTTCATCTTCACAGCCCCCCCCCCCCACACAGGTCTTCAGCCGACCCCCTCTGTGGTGAAACTAGAGTCTGATATAGATGCTGCAGAGATAAGTTGGGCATTTTAAAAAGATTCAGGGAGAAGTTGGGTGTGGCTGGAGAGCGCAGACGTCTCTGGGGGGACGGCGAGCTGATGCTTCCCTCTTCTGGAGGAAACGAGTTACTACAGTCTCTGGGTGAAGGACTGTGAGCATCTTCAAAGCTGTATACCGTTTCTCTGCAGCACTAAAACTGCACATAGCTTTACAGACTCTGTCTAATTTGCACACATTATCATGGTGAATAATAAATGGATTTAAAATATGACTTGAGTGTGATTTATTGTCTGTCTAGATTTCTAGGCTAATTTATTGTATCTTTTAAAAAACAACAACATGAAAGCCTTAGATTTAGCCGACTAATTCCCTTTAAGTTCTTATCTATTTATCTGATTATCAGTCGGTACATGAAATATTTGAGCTTCACTGGGAAAGTTGAGGACACCATTACCGTTCTACGATAGATGAGGTAATAAAAGGACAGAGGGAGGCTGCATGATATTAGGAAAACATGCGATATTCGATAACAATGATTAATTTTGCGATGGCAATATTACTTGCGATAAATAAAAACTTAACTCAGGAGGAAAAATAATCAAAAACAAAGAAATAAATAATTCATAAAAACGAGAAAAGCAAAAGATGTGAGGAAAGGGGAAAAAGAAAATGAACAAGGAAAGGCGATCAGTGGATCCCGGGAAACGCAGAATCAGCAGAAAGAACAGAACAAAGCTAACTCTGGTGTTAGCCAACCATCAATGCCTTGGGGGGGCGGGCATCTGAGCTATGAGAACCCACCCATTTGGCCAAATGGGTGAAGAGCTCTATTTGATTTGTTAAAAAAAACATCATGCTTCTGTTTGATTGACAGAATGCGTTATGTGAAGCAAACATTTGAGCTGACCATTCATTGCGATATTTATCTGTTATTTGCGATATGCATATTGTGCATGCTGATATCGTGATAACGATATATTTACGATATATTGTGCAGTCCTAGAGGGAGGTCATTCTTTCTTTTGCTATTATGGCTGACACACTGAAACTCCTGGGGGAAAATACATGGTAGTAACATAATACTGCATTTTACTGTATTGTATGTATTTTAAAACCGTTTTTATTGCATTTTTAACCATTTGAATTAAAAGGTGACACAGATTTCTATCATTTCCAGTTATTACAGACTGGACACGTAAATAAATATTTTTAATCATTAATCTACAAACTGTGTCAGAGCAGCAAAACAGTGTTTTGTTCATTTTTAGTTTACAAGTTATAATTATAGCGTGTTTCCAGTTTCCATGGCATTTTCGAGTTTTCTAGCCTAGTCATAGGAGCAACATTTTGTTTTTGCACCAGCTTCGTTTAAGATTGATCAAAACAAAGATATTGATGAAAGCTCAGATTATAACAGTTAAAAAAAGAAAAGAACAGATTTTAGTTGATGCAGGTTATCAGGAGGATAAATCAGCTTTTAGATTTGTTTTGTTTAACATTTTCTCCTTCAGCAGAAATAAAATACTTGAAACCGCTACACTGAATCAATCATTTCCTTTTGTAACAAAAGTTTTAAGAACTTTATGTTTAAATATGGAAAGAGGCATCATATTTGGACCAAAACTTCCTTTATTTTTACATTTTTATCAACAGTTTGGATTATTTAAATGAGTTTTTATTCAAATCTTTTGTGTTTCTTTAACTGCTTCTAAACTTTTTTGTTAATTCATTTTCATTTATTCTGATGTTTTAAGGATCTTTTAAATTATCTAAATTACTTTGGTTTCTGGTCATTTTATCATGTTTTAATTTGATATCTTTTGAGAAACACTCAATTTTTTTTCTGTGAAAGTTGCTAAATAAATAAACTTTACTTATACAATCGTAAATGAAACTTGAAACATTTGAATATGGTGCAAAAGTCAATTTATTTCATTAAAACAGCTTAGACTGAGAGACCATCTAAAGGCCCAGGAAGGCTCGGGAACCCATGTTCAAAATGCCAAACTCTAAAAACAAAAATGTTCATTTTGCACATTTTCCTTCCACTCGTCCGATCTAACTTGTTGCAGCATTTGCCCAGAAGAGATCTTTTAACTCATTCACTGCCATTGACGACTAAAGTCGTCATTTAAGATCCAACCGTTCACTGCCAATGACGACTTCGTCATTTGCATTTTTTTTACTGTTTGAGCATTGGAACGAGCCCCCGCGCTAAGAGAACAAACATCTCAGCCCTGAAGCCGATCTTCATCCGCATACGTCACAGATCACATGATCAGGAAGCAGACCATCCATGTGTTTGGAGATCGTTTTGGGCCGTTCCTGTAAAAAAAGTGAGGCGCGAACCGGAAAAGCGTCTGCCGATCACAATTCAACAACGGATCATGAAAGAACGGATAACGCTCGAAACACACGGCTTCTTCCTGATGTAAGAGGTGAGTCTCCTCTTTGTTTAGGTTGTTTTGGCATCGACATCATGCTAGCGCGCAACGTTCTGTGACTCTTAAAAAAACAGTAAAAACGGTGAGAAACGCTGGCAGCGAAGGCCGTTAGCGATCAGGAAACGGCTGGCAGTGAATGAGTTAATGTAGAAAAAGTTAATTTGAGAGTGGATCCTGTTGGCGGAGGTATGACCAAGTCACTGCTTTGCAAGTTGCACGTAAGTCACAAGTCTTGCCAGTCAAGTCTCGAGTCAAGTCCAAGTCAAAGACAATCAAGTCCAAAGTCAATGATGTGGAAGTCCAAGTCAAGTCTAAGTCCTTAATTTGAATTATCAAGTCATTATCAAGTCATCTGTCCAACTTCAAATCAATGGCAATGATAATATACCATCTCCAACTCAACCTCTCTAAAACTGAACTACTTGTCTTCCCAGCAAAACCATCCATACAGCACATCTCAGTCCAAAATGACTTCCTATCTCTGGCTCCTTCAAAGGCTGTTCGAAATCTGGGTGTTGTGATTGATGAACACCTGACCTTTAAAGATCATGGTGCCTCTGTTGCTCGTTCATGCCGCTTTACGCTGTATAACATACGAAAGATCAGACCATACCTAACACAACATGCCACCCAGCTCCTGGTGCAATCTACTCTCATCTCCCGCCTCGATTACTGCAATGCCCTTCTAACTGGTCTTCCAGCCTGGACTGTGAGACCTCTTCAAATGGTTCAGAACGCAGCGGCGCGTCTGGTCTTCAATCAGCCAAAAAGAGCACACATCACCCCTCTGTTCATTGAGCTCCACTGGCTACCGCTAGCAGCACGCATCAAATTCAAATTGCTAACACTAGCATACAAAGTCCGAGATAGTACGGCTCCCATCTACCTGAGTCCTCTTGCAAAGGCTTACGTCTCGGCCCGGCCGCTCCGGTCATCACAGGATCGTCGGCTAACAGTGCCTACACCACGCTCAGGACAATCCAGACTCTTCTCGTGCATCGTTCCACAAATGTGGAACGACCGTCCAAGCACAACCAGAACAGGGGCTTCCTTTTCGACTTTCAAGAAACTCCTGAAGACCCTGCTCTTCAGAGAGCATCTTCTAAACTAGCACCCTCCCTGCACCCGTCCCCCCTCTCTACTGTCCACTCCTTGTTCCCTCCTCTCCATGATTGATGTCAAGTTGTTGTTGTTATTGTTGTTGATAGCCTCAAGGGCAACATGCCGATTATCACTTGTAAGTCGCTTTGGACAAAAGCGTCTGCTAAACACATAAACATAATAAATAAATTCCAGAAATAAAGCTTCTTAAAGCTTCATTTATTTGCTCAAACAGCAGAAGGTGCAACTGAAACTGATTATAAACAAAGAGCTGCTGCATTTAGCAGTAGAAGATCAAACCCAGAACGAAGAATGATTTTTGATTTTTGTCCATGTCGCGCCACTTTTGTTTTAAAATATCAAATATGCTCAAGTCATCATCAAGTCAACAGATGCAAGTCAATTCAAGTTGCAAGTCATTGGCGTTCAAGTCCGAGTCAAGTCGTAAGTCTTTATAGATTTTATCAAGTCAGAAGCCATTAAAATTACGACTCAAGTCTGACTCGAGTCCAAGTCATGTGACTCAAGTCCACACCTCTGCTTGTTGTGTCACTGAGGTCTTCTGGTCTTAGGTTTGTTTATGATTTCTTTTGGCCCTGGGCCTATTTTGTGTCTGGGTAAGCATGACTGACTAATCCTGAGATATTCAGAATATGTTGTCAGCTGTTTGTATACGGAGCCTTCGACCTTCTTATGGAGTCATAAGCATTTCCTGTTCCTCTCCAACATTTTGTAATGTTTCTATAGTCTGTGAAATCCAAAACTAATGTGGTATAAATTCATCCTTTAGATGGATTATATTAGTGACATGATGCTTCTTTTTGGTGGGGATCCCAGTTCTCCTTCCCGGGTGCTTTAACGTCTAATCCTGAAGGGAAAAGAATCCGCTCCCTGCTCCTCCATCCTCCTCAGACCCTCTCATCCTTTCAGAGCTTCGCTCACATTCAGACATTCTCACCAGCACAGACGTTTGTAAGTGAAGTGGGTCAGAGGGCGGAGGTGATGAATGAAGGTCTGAATGGAAGGACAGAGATGAATGAATGACTGGATGAATGAATCAGTGGCTGGATGGATGAATAAAAGAGAAGATGTAAAGAGGTCAGAGAGGCTCAGACTGGCTGTGGTCCAGTTCAGACCAACATCACTTAGTGGATCTACATCGAGCCCACGTGATGACGAGGCTTTAGAAGAAAATCTGATTTTAATGGATAAAATTGGTCTTTCTAAACTGTGCTAAATGTACTCTAACTTCTGTCAAGGTACGTTCTTCCTGTTGATTTTTTATGAGTTTATGAGGAAACATCTCTTTGTGACACGCTATCGCTAGAAACGCATAGGCAAGGTACTGGTTCATCCCCGAGTTTGTGGCTCTTTGAGCAGCTTACCAAACAAAAACTAAAACTTCTTTTGAAATTAAATGTAAGGACTGGAGTGAAAATCAGAAGAAAATGAGTGGAAGTGTTGAACGGAAAACTAGCCAAATGAAAAAGACCAACTAGCCAAACCACAAGACATTTTGACGTGTTAGAAGAGAATATACTGAAATGTTGGGTAGTTTGTAGAAGATGGAAGATCCCTGAAGGACAGAAGATTTTTATTTATAACCTTTTTTAGTCCACTGACAGATTTTCAGAAGGAGCTCAGATGGTCGTTAAACAGGAGGTTCAGGAGGCAGCAGAGTGTGTGTGTGTGTGTGTGTGTGTGTGTGTGTGTGTGTGTGTGTGTGCGTGCGTGTGTGTGTGTGTTGGAAATAACACACACTCTAGAAACAAACCCTCTAACCTTAGAAAACCTGCTACCCCCTTCTCCCTGTCCTGGTGACTACTGGGAGCAACAAACACACACACACACACACGGGCGCGCGCACACACACACACACACACACACACACAAACACACACACACACACACACACACACACACACACAGAGTGAGCCATTATCTACATCTTCAAACAAAAAAAACATTAAAAAACAATGCATATCTTAATTAAATGTGCAATATGTAAGAATTCTACAGTGAAACAATCACAATAGTCTAATGTCCCAATCCTGCTGGGTTACACTGAAACAGATTTCATTCTCAGCCTGCTGGGGGGTTGGCAGATTTTCTTCTTTCAAAAACGAAAGAGGGACGTTGTTACGTTTATATCTGTGAGTTTGTGAGGTTGCTGTGTCTCCAGCAAGCTGACGCAGCAGCACAGGCATAATTCAGCTCAGACAGGCAAAAGAAGTTTTTTCTTGCATCTTTTTTATAAACTTTAAAAAGAAACAAAAAAGGCCAGAGACCAAAGCTGAGCTCAAAATGCTAATGGTGAATTAGAAGCAAATGGACAGCTCTAAACATATCTCAAGCTACTTTTTCAATTACCAACAACTTGACATTACAGTGAGTAAAGGAGTCAATCGTGGCGTTTTACTTCCTTTAATGAGTCATTCAGAACTACAACAGCAAGACAGCAAACAACTGCCCTTCTTCCAACGCCAGAGAAATGTTACCGTAATAAATGTAGCAAATGCTCCCTTCCATGAAACATCAAATAGTGCTAAAACCAGATATGGCAATGGATTTATCTACTTGTCAGTTCTTATAAGTATCTGGGTATCTGGCTCACTTTTATTTGAAAATCACATTAATTGGGTTTCTAAACTGCAGCAGGTCATCTTTTACTGATTCTGCAAAGCAAACCTTGGTCGAAGTGACAATCTTAGATTACGGTGACATCATTTATAGAACTGCTACCAAAAAGCTTCTTCATTAACTTGATGTCATTTATCACTCAGCAATCCGTTCCATCACTGGTGCCCCTTTCACTACTCATCACTGAGATCTGTACTCACTCATAAGTGACCATCACTCCATTCCTGCAGGATGTTACACTACATAAGTTCACATACAAAACAATTACAGGGTATCTGCAGGTTTAAGGGAGCCAAATTTAAGACTTTTTAAGACCTTTTTTAAGGCCACTTTGACCAACTTTAAGCTATTTTAAAAATTAAATTTAAGCTATAATTTCCAGCTATTGCCTGGAACTGGTGCTAACCACGTCGCGAATGTGGGATTAGCCATCCAGTTATTAAGCTTGCACTTCCCCATAGCGCACGCTCCCACTAGCTTAACCAGCTAATGTGCTCAGTTAAAAATGCCCCCTTTCACAACCAACTGAATGTGTACGGTTCCGCTTATGCCAATATCATACACAAAAAATGCTGAACACCAACTAGAAATTCACGAAAATGTTATAGAAATAAAAGAATCTTGTTTATTGGGTCTTTGGTAATTTAAGACCTTTGGAAATTGTATTTAAGGATTATTTGTCATTTTATGGATTTTTAGGGCCTTAAATTTGGAAAAGCTAATTTAAGACTTTTTAAGGACCCGCGGATACCCTGAATTATCAGTAGAACACCGTCACATCTTTGCTCATTACTCATCACTTTCAACAACCAGCGCAACTCATGCTCCAGTAACTTCATCTCTATGGTTACTCCCAAAGCTCGCACCTCCTTTAGCCACTCCTCATTCCAGTTTGCTGCTTCCAACGACTGGAATGAACTGCAAAAATCACTGAAGCTCACTACCTACATTCCATTATCTACCTTCAATAATTCATTACAATCAATGGTTTCTGATCAATGTGCTTCTGAGTACTTAAAGACTGTTTAAGTCTGTTTTGATTGCTTGTACATATTATATATGAGAATAGTCCTTTCTCTTTATGTCTAACAGTTGTATCTTACTTTTGTCTTGTATTTTATTTTATCTAACCAGTTTTTCTTCAATGTAAAGCTAACTGTGTGTCTGTTGCTGCTGCCTCTTGGCCAGATCGTCGTTGTAAATGAGAATGAGATCTCAGTCGACTCATCTGGATAAATAAAGGTTAAAGGGAGTTTACGGAGTTTTGAATTTTTATGCTCGTGATTGCCCCCTCAGGCCAAAAGCGTAACGGCAGCTTCAATAGAAGGCTCTTGCACGAGGCGCGCATGCTGTACGTGCACACTCCTTAACGAAAATAACAGCTGAGACAGAGCTCTGTGAAGCTGACCCCCGTCAACTTCAAAAGTGGAGGCAAATAGGCCTCTGAGACAGTCCCTTGTGTGTGTGTGTGTGTGTGTGTGTGTGTGTGTGTGTGTGTGTGTGTGTGTGTGTGTGTGTGTGTGTGTGTGTGTGTGTGTGTGTGTGTGTGTGTGTGTGTGTGTGTGTGTGTGTGTGTGTGTGTGTGGCCCGGAGGACAGAGGACAGGAGAACACGCAGCTAATTGATGAAATAATTTGGTTCTGTACCTTTCTCTTCAGCACAGCTGACAAAGGTTTAAGATGGGTCAGTCCTCCTGCATGCTCAGATCATTCCCTTCCCTTGCTTGAAAAATTGTTCCAAAATGAAAGTTGAACCCACATCTTTTTTTATCTGTGATTTAAATGCCATTCGGCGAGTCTCAAATAAAAATTTGGACATCTTACTGTAAAAAAAATATACCATTAATGTAAAAAAGAAACTCTAAATGAACTATGCTCACATCCAGAATTGAACCCAGGTCTTCTGCATGAAGGTCCGTCACCTTACCTGGCGTGCTAAAGCACCAGTGACGTCATTTGTATCTGTAACATTTATATCCTTGATGACAGTGAAACAACGTTCAAAGAACGGTTCGGAGGGCTATGCCTGAGCGTGAACGCACATGAAGCAGCCTGCTCGACCCAAGCAACTCTCTTTTTCTGTGATTTTACAGAAAAACAGGCAATCACAGTAAAAATGCCAGGGCTCATTCTACAGGACCAGGGCATTGCAGGAGAATGCATGAAGAAGACGTGTTATTTCTGTACATGTTTTGGCTGTCAAACTTACATAATGCCCCTTTAAATTATCAACTCACTGTGTATGACTCGTCGTTGCATGTTATCTAGAATCTTTTGGTGCTGATCCGGAACTGAAAACAGCCATTAAACTAACAGGACTACAGTTAGAAAGAGTCCGCAGTAACTACCCCGAGAGTGAATTTGACCACAGGATGTCATTCTTACATATTGCACCTTTAACTGAATTCTCAAAATAATATAGGGTTCTATTATAAGATCACTGTTGGTCATTTTGAGGTTCCTTGTCAGATAATGATGTTCAAAATCCAACAAGAGTAACAACAACTCATTTATTTGCTAAAGAAAATCATAGGAGTCTCCAGTCCGCCCAGTCTGCCCAGTCCAAAGTCAATAAAGTACAAAATTATTTTCTTCTTGATCTGGTTTTGCACCAACTGTCACCAAAGTTCAATCATTTCTTGCATTTTTTAGATTTATTTTCAGGTCAAATACAAAAGTACTAAAAAAGCAGAAACAAGAATAAAAAAAAATTCTAAAGGTGATCCAAACAGAATTTTCTTTTATGGTTAAAGCACAACAGAATCAGGCCCAACTAAAGCACACAGCTTCAGAAGGACTAAAGCTCTCTTTACCTTTAGCACCAGAAACACACCATCACTATAGTTCTACACGTTGGATGCATATAAAGTGTCCCTATCAGCACCGATAGAAAGATCTCTGCAACGCATGATGAGGCACATGCTTAAAACCCAGATGGGTCTAATTCTTTTCCCGTTAATCCTGTTGCATCTAATTCATTCCAATGCAATCCAACTGCAACTCAGTCCTGAAATAAAAATACTTTTCGGTGACAATGATGCAAAAAGAGCATAAATAACATATTGAAATGTCAATTTTTGTTTTATTTTGGTGCTCCGGCTGCTTTATCTGCACAAATGAAATTCCTGAACTAAGAGCCTTTGTCAGATCAACAGATTCATGAAACGGTGAACACAACAGAACACTCGTACCTCTCCACAACATCGTGGCCGCTCCAACAGGTGTGCTGTTCCACCTCCATTTCACTTTCACAGAGCATTTCTGGGAGCTCAGAGAAAAACCACTTGTACCGCTGAATGGAGCTCTCAAACTCTCTGGAAAAGGTAAAGTTGTGCAAGACCAAGAGCTCGATGTAAATTTTGGGAGAAACAAATAATGCATAAAAACAACACATCCCAGTCATTTTATGTTTCCATAATAAGGAATGTAATTAGTTATAAAAACAACTCACCGTGACAGTTTTTTCAGGTTTCGACTCTTGTCTCCTCTAGAGCCTCTGAGAGGGAACGGCCTGTACACAAACCACAGTACTAAGGTATTCTCCCATCTTATCCCGATTTAACCGTTTATCAGGTGTAGAAAACTCACTTCTGAGGCTGCATTTGCACATGGGGATGACTTGAAGGAGGGAAAGTCACAGGTGGCATTTTTGAGGTTAGTGAAGTTGAAGTGTGCGGTTGAGTTAATCTTGTAATTGCCGTCATGGGGCCGGATGCTTGGGGCCCACACACCTTC
This sequence comes from Nothobranchius furzeri, assembly GCF_043380555.1. Classification (NCBI taxonomy): domain Eukaryota; kingdom Metazoa; phylum Chordata; class Actinopteri; order Cyprinodontiformes; family Nothobranchiidae; genus Nothobranchius; species Nothobranchius furzeri. Next base: position 71,259,658 of record NC_091748.1, read on the forward strand.
TCCACCTGTGGATGAGACAGTTCACATCGGCAGATTTGACCCCCCAAAAATGTAACATTTCATTTCTGACAACTCAAGGAAGCCTTTTAAGGCAGTTTTTACAGGAATTTCTTTGACCTCCTGCAAATACATTCTGTCTGTGGGATTATTTATCTGTTTTGCAAATGCTAACCTCACATATTTTGACATTGCTGAATTTCCATACTGTCATATAGCAAGGCTGCGCATTAAACTTATTTCAACGTCAAAATTTGCATTATCATTATCGCAAATGACCGCTTGAGCTGCAATAAATCATACGGTGATGAATTTCAATTGTCATGCAATCAAGCTCTGCAGACAAATCAATTCTGGTCCAATCCAGTGAACCCTCACTCTATTGATGTCCACGTCTAGTTTAGACACTGGTGTTGCTGAGTAGTTTTAGGTCAAATCTGCTGTGACAAATGGGAAGTTTGACAAATATTCACTGAAGAGACTTCTTCCCCTAAGCCACAATTAGCAATGTAATTCTGCTGGTGTATGTTTGTTTACCTCTCAGGAATTTACTCCAAGTAGTCCACAGTGTCCTTTCTTAGTTGGATGGTGACTCTATCGTTTCCTCCAACCATGTGTGTGTGTGCATATGTGTGTTTGTGTGCCATCTGTTTGTCCACAGATTAGCCACAGAAACTTTCTCATCACCCAGAACCAAGCAGCATTCTGGGTATCGGTTGTCCCGCCAACCACGGCCTTTGTCTGGCGCTGGATCTGTATTCCCACTCACACGTTTGTGCGGACACACACAGACTGAGGGGAACCCCGGATTCTCTGAAGAATGAGGCTGTTTTTAGCCCTTCTAGGTACAAGGCTTTTTATAAGAAGATCCAACTGCCAGGGAGAAAGAAACCCACGGCCTTTCTCACTCAAGTGTCCAACATTTAAATGACTTTATTATTAAGGGAATATAAGTGAGGATGTTTACTTAGCTTCTGCAAGTCCTCATTTAGATGTTTTTTCTTTATTTTTTCCAAAGTGCAAGATTAATTTTCCAAAAGCTTTTTTCAATGTCCAGAATTCCACATTTTTATTATGCACAAACAAAAACAACCCAAATCAGCATCTTACTGTCGCTGAGATCCGTGGGCCGTGCAGCTGTGCGTGCAGGATGGCATCGTTCACATGGTTTCGAACTGCTAACAGAGCCAGTTCCATGCTGTTTTGGTTGCTGCTGGTTGCTAAAGTCGTAGCTAACCGTTGGAGCAATACCACTAAACGCCCCCAGGGGGCACCCAGCTCAGAAACACCCACCTAGAGTAAAAAAAACAAAAACAGAATGGGACTTAAAAACACAAAAAGTATTATAAATAGAAATGAATGGGTGAATCTATTTTAGGAGGGGCAGCCCTCATTTTCATTAAATGAAATAGCTCCCTCATCCTCTCGTTGGGCTCTCTGTCTTCCCTCACAAGTATAAACAGAGTTTTCAGAGTTTATTTGCGGCTATTCGCTTGGAAGGTGCTGCCAATTTGACCCCCTCACAGCTGATAAGGTTAACAACTCAGAAACGTGACTTGGTTTTAAAAGGAGCCAAGATGTTCAGAAACAAAAAGGAAACCACAAGCCCTTTTAATTATACGGTATCTCATTATATTATTAGGGAATTTGTGCTGAGCTTATTTTAGGTGTCATTCACTGAGAAGCCAGGTAATACGTGTTCATTTTAAAAGCAATTGATCACTCTGAGTTGCACATGCATGATGAATGTTAATATTGTCTTTATTGCGAATCGCCTGAATTAGCTGCAGAAAGGAAAACGACTGGGTCAGAAGAGGCCAGTCTCTTCTAATGTCACAGAGGAAATCAGTAATCATGGCCCCGCCCACCTTGGCTTGTAACTGCAGAAGGCTGTGTAGATTTTTTAGCCAGGAGAGAGCAGAGTGTGTCTAGCAAGTAGAAGCTAACCGTTAGCATTAGCAACTCCACAACATGGCGGAACACATTCAGGCTTGTGTTATTTGTGCAGACAAATGGCTGCATGGTGGCGCAGTTGTTAGTGGGGCTGCAGGGAATAACCGGTTTGACTATAAACCACGGTGTGAAACGCTGCAGTTAACCCGCCGTAAAGACGTCTCCAACACCACAAAAAAATAAATAAAACATCAGCAAACCAAAGCAGATTACGTTAGTGACGGAACTGATTTAACAGTAATATTAGAACAATCCAGTATATCTGTCTACAACAAGCCTGTACGGCAAGCCATTTAAATATTTAATCAACATCACCTCTATGTAATTCCTGTTCTACCTAGCAATAATATAATTTATCCTTTTCCAAATAATATTCTTACTGATGAAATTTGGAAAGATATACACAAGTATAAATTACATTTAAGTAATAAGTAATATTTATTACTTATTTATTAATACGTAATATTTATTTTCTTTTACATTTTTTGTTTTTGTGAAGCGCCTCGTGATTTTTATCTTGAGAGGCGCTATAGAAAAGATCTTTTCTTCTTCTTCTATTCACAACTGCACTAGTAGGAATTTAGCATCTTAATTCGTTAAGGTGTCTCCATCCGTCAGTGCAAACGCAGACCAGCTGTCAACAGTGAAACCTTTGTCTTCTTACAGAAACTCAAAAAAGGCAATTAGGCAAATATAATTAAAGGATTGGAACACTGTAAAAAAAACTTTTTTAATGATTATTTCTGATAATCAATCACTCTGAGTGTTTCTGCAGGCTGAACATGAAAATAGTCTCCTACTAATGAACGGCGAAACTCTAGGATCTTGAGTTATGACGGAGAAGAGTGTTATTGGTTACGCGTCCAGGAAACAGCAGAGAATGTCTCTGCTAGTAGAAGCTAACCATTAGCATTAGCAACCCCACCACACAGCAGAACTCCTCCAGGCTTGTGTTTTTGTGGAGATAAAACATCAGCGTTGCAAATCAGTAGCAGATTGAATTTTTCTAAGCAAAACTCCTGAAAAGGAACAATAGATATTTCAGGGGTTCAAAACCTTTATAGATTGTAATCATGCATTTTATCAGTAATTTATAGAATGTGTGTGGTTTTTAATGCAGATGTGAAATCAATTTATGTAATAGTGGTAATCGTGAAACTGTGATCATTTCTCAGACTATGCCAACATCTATAATCATTGCAACCCTAGTTGTTAGCACTGTTGCCTCCCAGCAAGAAGGCTGCAGGTTCGAAACTCGGCGGCGGCCTTTCTGCGTGGAGTTGCATGTTGTCCCCATGCATGCGTGGGTTTCCTCCGGGTACTCCGGTTTCCCCCACAGATCACAACATGCCCTATAGGTTATAAATTGTAAGTCGCTTTGGATAAATAAACATAAAATATCAGTGATGCATTTTAACCCAAGAAAGAAGAGCGAACGAAGGGAGTGGAAGGGTCATGTTGCTGTTAGCCAATCAGAGGTGAGACAATTTGGCTCTAGCTTTTGTCTGTGTTGGCACATTCACATCTGGGTTGGCTAGCCCTGGTGGGTTAATTATGTTAATATCTGGGCAACTTGTACGTTTTCCGTGACTAGCAGACCGTTTTTTTTTTTTCAGACCTGCTCTCCAGCGGTCAGCCTGCTGCTCAGCTGACTCAACACAACCACTAGACTGATTGGCTGGCTGAAGTTCACACCTATCTACTAGTGGGAGCATCTGATTGACGTCAGTGGCAGCTTTCCTCATGTGTGATTCATTATCAGTCTGGATGCAGTGGAGTAAACATCTTCTCTGATGGCAGCCTGGACCTGCTGCTCAGGCTGGGGGAGCACAAGGACCGGACGTCTGCTGTGAATAGAGCCCACGGCAGCACAGCCGCTCAGTGGGACAGTAGGAAGCTGTGTGCTTGATGTCAAGAGTCTCTAAATTCAGGGGCAGCAGTAGCTCTGGAGGTAGAGCGGGTTGTCCAGTAATCAGAGGGTTGTAGGATCGATTCCGGCTCCCATCGGGGAATTCTGCTGGATAAGACACTTAACCCTCCTTGCCTGCTGGTGGTGGTCAGAGGGACCGCGAGGTCTGTGCTCAGCAGACTCGCCTCTGTCAGTCCACCCCAGAGCAGCTGTATCTCATCACCATCGGCGTGTGAATTTGTGTGTGAATGGATGAATGATACACTGTAGTGTAAAGCGCTTTGGAGTCCTCTGACTCTGAAAGCTGCTGTACAAGTGTGGGTCGAATATCATAAATGCAACACTGTTCACGGCCGCCTTTGTTCACTAATTTAAGGAGGACACCACAGACTTCTCCTCTTTTGCCCCGCCCACATGTTCTGAGACATTCGATTTCCTGAGAATACCGTGTGAAGAAAATCTGGCCACATGGCGGTGGGCTGACTGAAACAAGACCGGACTGGGCCGACCCAGATGAGAATGCGCCATATGCCTGTTCCTTGATTAATTTTGCACCCCAAGCACCCAAAGACTTACCAGACATCCTCTCATTATATTGACACAGAGTCCAGTACAGGGTCGTATCAGGGTCAGCCCTCTGCAGTGGGAGCAGTACTGCATCTTCACTAATCCCCGTCCACACTCTCTAGATAACGCGGCCTTCTCTGTTGAATTCACAACCTCTCCAGCCAGTCTCAGCAGCTGACTCAGTGCTCGACCGGGCCCGAGTGCACGGGACAGACTGTTAACGAGGAGCCGAGGATGGGGTCCAAAAGGGCTGATGTCCTGTTGGGTCATCCTCAGGCAGTCGTCGTGATTGGTGGATTGGGAGGAATGGGTAAGGGGTGACGTGTGGCCAATGCCGGGGTTGAGCAGACGGCGGTAGACCAGCGGAAAGAGATCACTGTAGAACTGCTGCACAGCGTTGCTTAGAAAGGATCTAGCATCACCTGAAAGGTGTTTCTTGATGTCGCTGAACAGCTGAAACACCAGGGGGCGACAGTCAAATGCGAGTGCGGAGTAGGCGCTGTCAAACAGAGTGCTGGTGAGATTAGATGTGAAGGACAAAAGTGACTCGAAGGTTTCTGAAACGACAGAAAAGATTAGGTGTGAATTTAAATTTGAGCACTGATGCTAAACTATTCTACTCTCCAACTGTCCCCTCCTCTCCACCCCACGTGTGAGCATCGTGCGATGTCAGCAAAACGTGCGTCACAGCAATAAGCCGCCGTTATAGTGAAGAGGTGCCTTTCCACCAGCCGCGAGGTGCCATGTTTTAGAAGCGTCCCAGAAACACAGAGATGCGTTGCTTCCATTTTAGGGTCTATTTTGTACACTATACGCTTCTGTGTACTTACGCTAGGATGTTTGCTTCAAACAACTATGACAAATACTTTGGTCAAAATACTCATAACTGCGATTCAGATTTTCTTTTGTCCCTTGACAAAACTTAATAGCAGATTTAGAAAGTCCAAGTTAGCTGCTAATGACATATCACACCATTCCACCTAATGAACACCTCCATGTTCTAAAAACTTTTGTGGGATTAAAAAAAATGAGTTTAAACTACTCCTACAGATGCCCATTAATAATGCAAACCCCTTCTTCTGAACTCAGGTAATCACTAGTTTGGGAACAACCTGACTATAAAGCAGAAAATATTTCCAACTCTGCCAGAAAGTTCCTTAAATCTAAATATTGAATATATGTGCCTGTAGTATACGTACTTAACACCAGTCCTCTCACAGCATATTGATAGCCTCTACATGTGCAGTTTGTTCTTAACGATCCCTTACCGAGGAGCATGTTAAGCGTTATGGGATTTAATGTCTTGCTCAAGGGCATGTTCATGTGCGAAGGCCAAGTATTGAACCACCAATCTTCCCATTGGAAATACTGTGACTCACAGAAAGTTTGTCACTGCTTACATAATCACACGTCAATAATAATGATCCAGTCTTGAGTTACATCAGAGAGACGGTGGTTTATTTTGTTATCTCATGACTTTGCTTCGGATGGTGTTGGGTTTATGTCTCAGTGGCAGAACAGGAAATTATGAGTGATGATGTAAAGTTACTTAGTCTTGTCTTTCTTTTTTCTCTATTTATTTCAAACAAATAAAACAATACATATAGTAATTTCCAACTTAGATAACTTATCACAACCGTAATTGTTCGAAAAGGAATAGGAAGAAGCATAGCTTATTTCACCTAACCCTAAATCAATTAACTCATACTTAAAAAAAATTAAATATCAGAACACAACAACTTCTGAGCACATCACAATACAACACTAAAGTATCAACTCTTGTCTATATCTGAAAAAATAAATTCTTTATATAATTTCTTAAATTGCACTATATTTAAACTTTCTTTGATTCTTTCTTCAAGACTATTCCAAAAAATAACTCCACTAATTGAAATACACATACTTTTCAATTTTGTTCGAGCATAATGCTGCTTCAGATTTTATTCCCTTCTCAACTTATATCCACCTTGTCTTTCTGCAAACAATTGTGATGGGCAGAAGACGGAAGCTGCCGGGCTCTGAGGGTGTGGTGATTGGACACCAGCTGGTCCTCGTTATGGATAACGAGGCCAGGGAGGATAAAAGGGTGACAGACCTACTGAGAGGGGTGCGTGGTCGACCTGTCATTGTGGCATCGGACTTTGGGGGGTGGGGTCGTTCGCAGCCGGGTAGGGCTGCCGGCGACGAAGATAGCTGAACAGGTGTTTAGTGTTCCAGCGCCAGGAGGGAAGGCTGGTCGCCTTCTTTAGACAGTTAGGGCTGGGCATAGGTGATGCCAAGGCCGCGCCGACATCTGCCGCTACGGACTCTGGCAGTTGACTTATGTTGTGGATTTACCTGCCGTCCTCGCAAGCTACACCCCGGGGCGTTGGACGGCGTTGGAAGCTCAGACCCCGGGGACGGGGGTCACACCATCCGTGACAGCTAAGTACCGCTGCTTACGTGACTCATGCTGGACAGTTGGTTTTAGAAGAGAGGGCTTGGGCCATGGTGTTTTATCGTTGTGTTTTATTATTGGTTGTGCAATAAAGTGTGTCTTTTATAAGCCGTTGCCTACTGGTGGTGTGTTCAGGTTCTGACCGGAGGGCAAGATATTCTGCCCGTGCTGCCCACGGCTACTTTTATTACACAATTTTTGAATATTTTCAGCCAGTATTTTTTTATTTACTTTGTACATAAATAATGCAGTCCTTAATTCGATCAAATCTTTGAACTTTAAAGGGACATTATGCAAGTTTGACGGCCAAAACACGTATAGAAATAATAAATGTCTTCTTCATACATTCTCCAGCAATGCCCTGGTCCTGTAGAATGAGCCCTGGCATTTTTACTGTGATTTCCTGTTTTTCTGTAAAATCACAGAAAAATAGAGCTGCTCGGGTCGAGCAGGCGGCTTCATGCGCGTTCACGCTCATGCAAGAGAGGTTCATTTTATTTAAAAAGTGCATAACTTGTTGAAGTGTGTAAAATCACTGAATACTGTCTTTAACGGAGAAAAATCTAAAATCAAATCCGGTTTCTGTTCAAAAACATTGTTTGGAAAAGTCTATTGTGTAAACAATGAACAGGAAATAAATCTAGCACAGTTAGCTTATATTATTCAATGTAAATGTCATTTTCCACAGCATCAGTTGAACTAGGATTGCCAATGCCCCAAAAAATAAATAAGGGACACCTCGCTGGCATGGCCCCCAAATGCTTTCATACGGCCCTGGGTGGGACGGAGTTTTGAAGGTGATCTGAATTGTATGGAATATATGAATGTTATGAGCTTATAAATAATAATTATTTTATAATAGTAAAACATGTAATGGGATAAATCTACCTTCATTTTCTTTTCCAAGCTCTTTGTTTTGTTTTCTTATTATTATCCTGTCCTGACTGTCTCTGGTCCTGCATCTGCCACAGGGAGATGCAGGATAGTTCTCCAGAAAAAACGCTGCCTGGCCGCGGTCGTGGAGCACGGGTGATGAGCGCAGCAGCGATGCGCGTCAGCCACGAATAAAAGACAGAAAGTGCCAAAGCAGTTTTGAACGATCGTGTGTTAAATATATTTTGGAGGTGCCGCTTTGAGGATGTTACTGTGGCCGTGCGCAAGACGCAGATGCCGGTGGTGCTGTCTGCCTCTGTTCATCTTCTCTGCTCAAAAGAATCCTCGATGCTGAGAGTTCATAATATGTGTAGAAACATGATCATTTTTCAGCTCCTTGATATGCCACACCTGTGAGGTGGGATAGATTATCTTGGTAAAGGAAAAATGCTCACTAACACACATGTAGACAGATTTCAGAACAATATTTGAGAGTCATGGGTGTTTTGTGTATGTAGACTAAATTTCAGGTGTTTGAGTTCAGCTCATGAAAAATTTATATCTATCTATCTATCTATCTATCTATCTATATATATATATATATATATATATATATATATATATATATATATATATATATGTATACAGTCAGGTCCATAAATATTGGGACATCGACACAATGTTAACATTTTTGGCTCTATACACCACCACAATGGATATCAAATGAAACGAACAAGATGTGCTTTAACTGCAGACTGTCAGCTTTTATTTGAGGGTATTTACATCCAAATCAGGTGAACGGTGCAGGAATTACAACAGTTTGCATTTGTGCCTATATATATACATATATTATATATATATATATATATATATATATGTATATATGTATATATATATATATGTATATATGTATATATATATATATGTATATATGTATATATATATATGTATATATGTATATACATATAATATATGTATGTATGTATATATATATATGTATATATATGTATATATATATAATATATGTATGTATGTATATATATACATATATATATATATATATATGTATACATATATATATATATATGTATATATATGTATATATATATATATATATATATATATATATATATATATATATATATATATATATATATATATATATATATATATATATTCAAGATGCTCTTGGCCTGCTATGCTACAGCTTCATAATCTATTCTGTAGCTTCACACAAATTATTTAATTTTCAGCTATTAGCGTATCAGATATACCGCCATGTCCTTAGTGACCTTGCTCTGACTTTATCCTTCTGCATGTGAATCAGAATAGCTCCCACTTAATGCATCTCTGAGCTCATTTTCACGACCCTGTTATCTTTAGTCAGGTGATAATGAGAGGCCCAATCTCATGATTCACTGCGGTTCCTAAGTCAGACGGGTTCGAGCTGCCTCTGCTTTCCAAAGGCTATATGTCCACGATGACAGAGAACGAGTGTTTCTGAAAGATGATATCACTCTGAAGGCATCTGAACAACACACCGCTTTCACCAAGTCACTTAATGTCTGTACAGCGTTGCATTTCACTAACAGCTGACTCCACATAAATCTCCAAATGAGCCATTAGGGAATATTTTTGCATAAAGCACTAACTTCCAGTGTGGTGATGCTGGGAGGATGAGGTGGTTGTGCAGAAGTGACAGTGTCCCTTAGACTGAAGTACTGACAGAGTGGGTGTCACTTTTACATGTTTGCATTCCCGCGTCCTGGCAATGGCAACCCCAAATACATGCAGCATCAAATAACACTGCAAAGTCTTCCACGCAGGATCATGTGATTAGCTTTTTCCTTTCTCTGATTGGACAACAGCTGCAATGTGATCGAGAGGGCACAAGGGTCTTAAGAGTGCCAGGAGAAACATATGCAAGCATGCAGACCTATTTGCACACACACCAAACTAATTCAGAAGAAGTAAATAGACCCTGGCTGCAAGAGCTCTGGGCATGTCTCCATTTCTCCAGTGGGTTATAATCGCGGCTCTCAGGACTGCGGGTCCTTGGAGACTCAACTCAGCTGTTGAGGAACTCTGCAGTGGAGCCAATTCAGTTTGATTTACTGAAAGGATGAAAACTCCCAATCACCAAACAGTCATTCTGAGGATGTTACAGTTCGATTTGGTCATTCATAGCAGTAATAATGTGGAAAAGGCAGCCTTTCCATATAAATTAATCCTGTAAGATGAAAATAATTATGGATTAGGGCGGGACAATACAAAAAAAAAGTATATAGATGAAAAACAATTAATGTTGATCAACTAAAACTATAAATGAATAAAGAAAATATATTTTAAATGGCCTGTATTTGATATAGTTCCTTCTAGGTTCCGAGGACCCCCCACCCCACCCCACCCCTGGCACTTTACAACACAGTCATTCACCCATTCACATGCTAGTGGGGATGAGCTACATTGTAGCCACAGGTACCCTGCGAAGCGCTGACGGAGGCGAGGCTGGTGAGCACAGAGCTACCGCTGCCCTAGCCATGTTCATAAAACAAGCTGGTTGTGTTAACAGACTTGGTTTTTATCAATTCTCTTCAAATTTAGTGAACGACAGTGTGTTGTTTTTGTCGGACTAAAACATTACCATGCTGGTGAACTACTGTAATGTTTTTCTGGGACAAGTTCCTCCACCTCTCCTTGCTGTGTCATCTTGTTGGAGTCACATGTTGTCTGTTTAGGTTTGTGAGGGGGGGCTGGGTGACAGAGCAAGTCTTGTTTCTGATTGGTTGGGGGTAGTAATGACTGAATGATTGCATCACATGTCTATAAACATCATTATTGAATTATTATCCTGCCATGTAATGGATCACTAAATGCTTTTTGAACTTTTTTCAGATTTACTATGTTACAAGCTACGTTACCAATATCTTATTTACCAATTAAGTCTAACTCTTAATTTCATAACCCTCCCACTGTCCTAATGGGTGTGACCCCGCGAGGAAAGTTGACCATTGAGCAGGGTTGATGGTTTATCCCTTGGGTCCATGTGGCAGGGGTGAGGAGTGAGCACCCCTGTTACCTTAATAGAGATCAGAGGGTTACATGAGGATTGGTTCAGGAGGAGGGAAAAAAAGGCACTTCAGAGTTACCGTCCACCGGGAGGGCAGCTTTGCTCTGCAAAAAAAACACCTCAGACAGATATGCAACAGACTTCAGACATCACACAACATAAGTGTCCACCAGGTGGGGTGGTGGGTTTGGGACTATCCACACTTCGGTTCCTGCAGCCACTACAAGCAGCACATGTCACCTCAGTCTGAATGGGGAAGGGGGGGGGGGGGGGGGGGGCATTGAGGGTCGAAGGGTTGCAGTGACCCTGGAACGATTCGGCGGCCTTCCCGCAGTCCCGCTCAGGCTGGGATAGGAGACAGTGTTGAGTTGACATAGCGACGGCACATTCCACATATCTTCTGAGGGGGGAGTTTTCCTTGGAGTCTTGCAGGCTCAAGGGCACCAGATTCCGATTAGAAATTGTTTTGGGGCCTGACAGACATAATTTCCTCTCTGTATTCCTTGGTCCTCAACCTCTCAAAATCCCAACAATGGACATTAATCTATCCCAATCCATGCTAATTCGTCCACTCTATCCTTGATGGCATCCATCTTTTGTGCCAATGAATGAATCTTGGCCAAAGTTCGCTACCACAAATTCCTTGTAGCCCAACCATCTCAAGCCCTACTGCTTCATTTTCCTCTTTTTCACCTCTCACTGAGAACTGTGTGTCCAAGCATCTCATGTGCAGCTGCCTTTCTACATGCCCACTCGACCTCATTCCGAATAAGCTGCTCCAAGCTATTGCTCCTACAGTAGCTGCAGCAGTCACACATTTGATCAACGCTTCATTGGCATCAGGTACATTTGCCACCTCATTCAAGCATGCTCAGGTTAAACCACTGCTAAAAAACATCTCTTCCTCCAAATCATGTGGAGCACTACCGACCTATCTCTCTCCTCCCTTTTCTGTCCAAAATCATTGAAAGGGTGGCTTTCAAGAAGATCACAGAATACCTCTCGCAAAACTGTCTGCTTGACCCTTACCAGTCTGGGTTCTAAAAGGGCCACTCCACTGAAACTACTCTGTTAGCAGTGACGGAATCCTTAAAAGAAGCTAGAGCGACTGCCAAATCCTCAGTGCTTATCCTGCTCGACTTATCGGCTGGATTTGACACCATCAACCATGGCTTCCTTTTGTCCACACTCTCTAGCATGGGCATCACAGAGAAAGCACACGCCTGGTTTGAATCGTACCTCACAGGACGATCATTCAGTGGATCTTGACTTGGACAATCCTCTACCGTGCACCATCTTGCCACAGGAGTCCTCCAGGGCTCTGTACTAGGACCTCTTCTCTTTGCCATATACACCACCTCACTGGGTGAGATCATTCGATCACATGGCTTCCCCTACCACTGCTATGCAGACGACACCCAGCTCTATCTGTCATTTCCACCGGACGACCACACTGTCTCTGCACGAATATCAAACTGTCTCTCTGACAAATCAAAATGGTTGAAATCCCACCATCTCCAACTCAACCTCTCTAAAACTGAACTACTTGTCATTCCAGCAAAACCATCCATACAGCACAATATCTCAATCCAAAATGACTTCCCATCTCTGGCTCCTTCAAAGGCAGTTCGAAATCTGGGTGTTGTGATTGATGAACACCTGACCTTTAAAGATCATGTTGCCTCTGTTGCTCGTTCATGCCGCTTTACGCTGTATAACATACGAAAGATCAGACCATACCTAACACAACATGCCACCCAGCTCCTGGTGCAATCTACTCTCATCTCCCGCCTCGATCACTGCAATGCCCTTCCAACTGGTCTTCCAGCCTGTACTGTGAGACCTCTTCAATTGGTTCAGAACGCAGCAGCGCGTCTGGTCTTCAATCAGCCAAAAACAGCACACGTCACCCCTCTGTTCATTGAGCTCCACTGGCTACCGCTAGCTGCATGCATCAAATTCAAATTGCTAACACTAGCATACAAAGCCCGAGATAGTATGGCTCCCATCTATCTGAATCCTCTTGCAAAGGCTTACGTCTCGGCCCGGCCGCTCCGGTCATCACAGGATCGTCGGGTACCAGTGCCTACACCACGCTGAGGACAATCCAGACTCTTCTTATGCATCGTTCTACAAATGTGGAATGACCTACCAAGCACTACAAGAACAGGGGCTTCCTTTTCAACTTTCAAGAAACTCCTGAAGACCCTGCTCTTCAGAGAGCATCTTCTAAACAGACAGTATTTTCTTAACTAGCACCCTCCCTGCACCCGTTCCCCTCTCAACTGTTCACTCCTTGTTCCCTCCTTTCCATGATTTATCATGCTGCCTCACTGCCACCTACGATGTAGTTGTTATTGTTGTTGTTAGCCTCAAGGGCAACATGCCGATTATCACTTGTAAGTCACTTTGGACAAAAGTGTCTGCTAAATACATAAACATAAACATAAACAATAATTTCTGATATTACATTTTAATGCCAAAATCAGCAAATAACAATTAGGCCAATAATATCAGATTTCTTTTATTTTGAAAAGAGGAAAGACATGTATCTTTCCTACACTTAATGGCTTCAATGGCTTCCAAGCAATGACTTATTTGCATACACTTTTTGGCTAAAATAATAACAATTTGGGTAATTCCACTTTGATAAAACACTGATCAGACCTGTGAAGGTTATAGGCTCCTTATATGCTCAAACGTTTGACCCTTTCTCCACATTTTTGTTGTGATCTTGGCCACCCTCTGCCTCACTTTGTGTGTCGGCATTAATCATACCCATGGATGGCTACGCCTGTGTGTGTCCACATCATGTTCGTGGGGAGGGTTAGGATGCTGGGTGGCAGAGAGACAGATAAAGAGTGAAAACAGAGAGGTGCATGTTTGCAGTGTCTGTCTGCAAGGTTTCATCAATTCAGCCTGTCTCATAATCTCCACACAGCATGAGCATGCACACATCTACGCACTGAAACGTAGAGGTCTCTCTCACACACACACAAATGCTGGTGAATAGTGTTGAGAGACAAGTGGACAAGCAGAGTATTCTTCCTTCTATTCAGAGCAGCCCGTTAGAGACTGGCTGTTGCCCACGGCAACAACACTTTGCTGCGGATACGTACTGAATGTAAACATTCTTCGTCCCTCTCTATCTCATTGGACAGGAACAAAACCTGATTATGGAAGCAACAGAGAAAGACAGACAGAGAAAGGAAGCCGGGTGTTGTAACTAAGTTTTCCACTGCTCCCTCTGAGAGTTCGCTCCCTCAAAGACTCAATCGAACATCAGTTGTTTGTTTGGCTAGCCACTGAGGCGCCTCACAAAATAAACTGGCTGCGCACCACCAGCCTGACACAAACTAGCTATTCCATGATGAACACACAAAGTGAGAATGACAGAGGGGCCACGGGCTCTTGACAGAACTGTTAAACCATTGGGACTGTCGGTTCAGGGTCACAAATCAGACACGTAAAGTGTCTGACAGCAACAACTCTCGTTCAATCCGGAGAAATATGGCTTAGAAGTGAGCTGATTTATAAAATTTAGTTGCATCTTACAAGTATCTAATGCAACGTAGCAAACATTTATGATACATTCTAGCCCAAAAGGCCTAAAATTATGAGAGGGTGCTCGCTGCAGAACTACTAAGGCGGAGCTGCACCAGAGTCAGCCCCGCCCATTCACGGAAACTCAGCCTAGCTCACGGACTTCTTCTGTTTTTGTTTTTCAACTTTATCGCAAACTAACCTGACCCACATGAATTACGCTGTTACTAGTTTACTATTTTAATGCTATGTTGTATGCTCCAATTAAACAAGATAAATATAACTTGCTACATGACAAAGCGTGAATATATCCCGAAATGAATAGGTTTCTTTTAGCAAACATCTGCCCACAGCCGCTCCAACAAAAGTGGCCTACAACAGCATCTAAGATTATCAAATGGGTTCTGGTAGTCCAGTGGCAAGATTGTCTGTCTTAAGTTTTGCTTTCCCCTCAGCTGATGCTGGTTCGACTCTCGGTGGGGTCGGCAGCAATCTACTTAGCCAGCTGAAACATTTAGTTTGTTAATATTTTTGTTGTAATGTTTACTTTCTGCAAAATGTTAATGTCTCTAAAAGTTCTTTGAATTTGGTCGTTCCTAAACAGCACTTTAGTTGAAACTCTGCTCACAAATGGACTCACACTGGCTAAATAAACGAATTAAAAAAAAACACATTAGTCATTTATTAACGGTATACCAATAAATTGTTGTAAACGTAGTACTGGCAAGTGTAGCTAGAAAAGAAGAAAAATGGTTATAAACTACCTTTATACTGCCGCTACTGGGAGGTGAACCTGCGCAAAAATGAATGTCAACCTGACTCCATAACCACTTCACCACTACATCTGATTTTAAACAGGTGGCGTTACATGTAATTGTGCCATTCAGTGTGTCTGTAGATGGGATGTATGGTTTTTACGGCGGTGTCTCAGTAGAAGTCATTTCAGAAATAATTTTATCA
The DNA here is from genome assembly GCF_043380555.1 of Nothobranchius furzeri. NCBI lineage: Eukaryota > Metazoa > Chordata > Actinopteri > Cyprinodontiformes > Nothobranchiidae > Nothobranchius > Nothobranchius furzeri. The sequence goes on from NC_091748.1 coordinate 71,274,967, forward strand.
GAAAATTCACAGAATATCCAGATTTGAGTACCAAGACCAGACCCGCTTCAGGGGAGGAGACCAAATTGAAGCTCAGATGGGAGGAAAATGCATGAATGAGACCAAAAATGGCTTTGGCGTGTTTCTTATGAGGAAATGACAATACAACATGGGAAAAAGTTACAAAAGTTAGTTTTTTTATTAGGTGGAACCTTTACAAAAACTGTTCAATTAACTTCTCAACTCCGTCCTCAATCTTGCATTTTAGATTATATTAGCTCTAACACCCTCTTTGGTTCCAGAATGCTATCAAGTCTGACAACTGGAAGGAATTGGACTGACTCTGATGGAATGGGCGGGGCTGACTCCGGTGCAGCCCCACCTTCTGGTGCAGCTCCGCCTTTGTGGTTCTGCAGCGAGCACCACTTGAAAATTATTGATCAAATCGACATCGAGAAACTCGCAAAAAAATGCAAAACTTTTACCAAGAATTTTTCCCTTCTTCAAATTAAAAAATATTATTATTTTAAGTATATTTTAGCCCTTGAATTCATTATTTATGTCAGCCGTGTCTAAAGTAAGGCCTGTTGGCTGTATAGCGACTTTAATGTGACTTCATTCAACCCTCCGTTGTATTTTCAGAACTGTAGGATTGCATCTGAGGTCTAACAAAAAATTGCTAATAGGGCTGCCGCGCATCGCAAAAGTCTCATCGTTGCTGTATTAGCGTGTGCAGTAAGAATCGCATAAACCACAATGAATGGTCAGCTCAGATGTTTGCTACACATAATGCATTTTGTCAATCAGATGGAAGCATGAAGTTTTTGACAAATCAAATAGAGCTCTTCGCTCTTCTTGGCCAATCAGATGAGTTCTTATTGGTTATATGCCCGCCCTCTATGCGAGTGGCTAGCAAACACCTGAGTTAGCTTCGTTCTGCTCTTTCTGCTCTTCCCATGATCCACTGATCATTTTCTTTTTCCCTTTCCTCACATCTTTTGATCACAATTTTACCTTTCCCATTTTTATGTTTTTTAGTCATAAAAATTTTTTTTCTTTGTTTTTGATTATTTTGTTCTTGAGTGAAGTATTTATTTATTGCAAGTCGTATCATCATGATATTAATCACTGTTATCGCGCATCGCAGGTTTTCCTAATTCCTAACACACAACAACTAAAATGTGAACCTAATGAATTCCCCACTCCTCTTTTCTCTAGTGTAACAGCTTCTCTCTCCTACCTTGGTAGGCCTTGGTGTGTCCAGCGATCAGGTACTTGAGCTCAAAACTATAAGATCTAATCTTCTGCTGCGTCTCACTGCGAACAGCTGACATGTAGCTGTCCTCCATCTTACTCGTACAGCAGCTGGGTCCGGGGTGAACGCACACTCGAAGAGGTTCGCCTAAAACAAAACACAGAAATAATTAAAGGCTCGTCTATAAATGCAGATTAACGTAAAGCAAGCATTTATGCAAAAGGCTTGAACTCCCAACATTCTTTTTAGTGTTAAAATGAACAGATGAATCAAATTCTGAGGTTTGTGAGTCTTTGTGGACTACGTGTGAAGTGATCCTTTAGGGAGCTGACAGGATAAGTAATGGGAAACTCTTCACACTCACACCAGTGTGCACAAAGTACATAAGTGTGTGTGCACGTGGAGTATTCTGCCTTCACTAGACTACTGTAAGCCAAGCTGTCAAACAGCTGACTGAGATCCAAGAGAAGTCAGGGATGGCAGAAATTGGACAGTTGAGTTATTTGGCACACGGACAGCAGAGCTGTCAAACTTTGGGCTAATCCGATTATCACCTGCTCACAATAGAGTGCATAATGGAGATGTTACTGTTTACCAGTAATGGAATGTTGCATTTTGAAACCGTAATTTAGACAACATGTTAGGGAACAATAAACTAAGCACACAGATGTCACAAGCTCTTGGCATTGGGATTTTGAAAACCTGATCACATTTTCACAGATCAGACTGGTGAGCGTTCGCCTTAAAACTATAACCCGTTAAAAAAAGCTCCTGCAGGAATAAAATGCAAGAGTTTGTTTTGAAACGAGCTCCCTTGAACTCTTTACTGTGGTCCTACGATTTGAAGAGCAAGTTGACTTGTTTGTTCAACAGATTAGCAGTGGTCTCTAGTCTAAATCAGTGCCATGTGAGTCGACCTCTGTGGCGAGAGAAGCTCTGGCGCTCCCACTTCAGGAACTAGAAGTGAGCTACAGCAGAGTTGAGCTGAAAATGGCAGGATCTGTAGTATAACAGGGCTTTCACGTCTGGCCCGGCCCAGCCCAGCACCGGTATCTGGGTAATTAGTACGTTTTCCATGCAGCTGACCGTTTTTTTTTTTTTCCGCGCAAAGCCGACCCAACACACTCACTATGGATTGCCTGGCCGGCTGAAGCTCACGCCTATAGAGAAAGACTTTGGCGAATGAATCAGCATGTGCGATGCATTATCAGTCTGAACACGGACTTCTCTGCACATCTTTTGCCCCGCCCACATTCTTGAAGACATCCACATACCTGAGAAGGCTGTGTGAACCACAGACATCTTGGTGTGAACAACACCAGGTACAAACTGATGCTACCAAGAACGGACCAGACCAAGCCAGATGAGAAAATGTCATTATTTTTGGACATCTCGTCTCTGATTGGCTAACAGCAAAGCAACTCTACCACTGACTCTGTTATCTCTGCAACACTGATGTTTTATCTCTCCAAAAAACATAGGCATGAAGGAGTTCTGCCATGTTGTGTAGTTGCTAATGCTAACAGTTAGCTTCTACTAGCTGCTCTGCTCTTTCCTAGATGCTAAATCAACAACAGCCCGGTTCACACAGGATATTTATGCCAACTTTTCCCACAATCTTAAAGTGATACTCCACCCAAAATTAAAATTTTGTCTATTGACTTTTTTTAAAGTTAGATAAGTGTGAAAAAAAAAACTATTTGTAACCAGCCCAGTCATTCTCCTGACTTGGCTATCCTCCTTTAGCTTAGCATAAAACACAGTAAGTGAATGGATACAACTAGCATTGTGAGTAAAGAAAGTCCTTAAAATCACTCAGTAGTGATCCCTATTCTGCTCGGTGGCCTAAATAATCAGACTGACTGCAAGTGAAAATAGCTAGCAACATAAAAGAATCACAGGCACCATTTTTGTTCATTTGGAAAGTCTTATATTTCCCTCGGGTAATGTTAGAGAGTTAAACCGTTTGTGTGTAGTGTGTAGCATATGCCGAGTGAACCAGGCTTTGTAGGGATAGACACACACCTTTAAAATTGCATGTTCAAACCAACTTCAAAGTCTACTATGCATTTTGGTGCCGGGAATGCTAACCCAAGCTACTGATAACGTCCTTGTTGGACGAAAGGAAAACAACAAAGAAGAATGTTGAACCACACACGTAACATTTCAGGATGTTCTGGGAATATTCATACTTTTAATGATTCCCTGCTTGCCTATAGAGTTCCGGACGTCACGTGGTTCTCAGAGAGTAGACGCCATGTTGGCAGGCAACAAAGGTAAACAAAATGAACGGGACCGGCATGGATTTTACTCAGAGTTTACTTCACATTTTAAAACCGAGAGATCGTTTTATGCACTCAGACATTAAAGAGACTAAACATCTCCAACTCTTACCGTGCCCCTGGGATAATTTTTAAAACTCCAGATGCTGTCGGAGCGGACCTTTTACCGGATTGGAGATACCCTGATAGGGTTGTCACGGTAACCGGTATAGCGGTAAACCCCGGTAAAAAAGTTGACAATAAAAATAACCGTCCAGTTTTTAAAAAACTATATTATCTCGGTGGGTTTACCGTGGCCGCGGTTTCGGCGCGATGACCCTTACCAGCCACCGTCGCTTCAGCTGAAGTTCCCGCGGCGCGCACACGCACTTTTTAGTTTGCAACGGCACCAAAACTTTGAAGCTGAAATAATGGCCGAAGGAGGAGACGGCAGCGCCCAGGACATCCATCAGCCCTCAAAGAAGACTAAATCGGAAGTATGGGCATATTTGGGATTTCTGAAAAATGCTGAGGGACAGTTAATAGAAGACTGCTATCCCGTTTGCAGAACGTGCAGGAAACAAGTGTCTGCAAAAGGTAACACTTCGAATCTAATGGCACATCTGTGTGACGATCACCCACGTCTCTACAGCCAGTGCAAGGTAAGTTAACATTAGCATTTTAGCTTAAATGCATGACGTGAGGACTTTTGGTTGAGGGAGAATGCAACGAGTCACTATATACTGCAGCCGCAGCGTCCTCTGCCAGCATTTAAACCGTGTCACGGACACCCTGTTGCTGGATGAAGCATCTTATTTGTTGATGATGAAGAGAAATATACAATTAGTTCCTTGTCATTGATTTGTTTACTTATTCAATGCCATTTATACTTGAACATTTGGATTTGATTACATAGTGTAGTAGTTATTTTAGTAATTTGTTTAAAGTGGCTATTTGTTTTAAATACATATTTTTTAAGGTTGACTTGTACAGTGCTCAAGTCAAGTGTGGACTGGAGTTTTAGATTTTCATTTTGATAATGAAGAAAACAAGTATATGAGAAAACAAGTGGTGTTTCTTTGATTTGTTTACATATTGTTTATGTTTTGAATGTTTGGATTTGTATAATTTAAACCTGCACTGACTACTGTAACATGTTCCAGAAAAATAAGCTATTTGTTCCTTGTGAAAAGTTGCACTTTTGCTAAGGCTTTGTGTTATTTTAGGTTTAATAAACACTGTTAAACATTTTCAAAACTATTTCAGTTTGTGTAGAACAGGACTATCAATGCTTTCTGAACATATGCAACACCGTTTAAAAAATACCGCGATAATACCGAAAACCGTGATAATTTTGGTCACAATAACCGTGAGGTTAAATTTTCATACCGTGACAACCCTATACCCTGACATTTAAAATTTCCTCATTGTTTTCCCTCGTCCTACTCTGGAGAATCGCTAAGAACATACAAAAGCCATGAGGGATACAAACTGAATCAAGCAGGGTTATGTACACAGCAGCATGCAGAAATCATGAATGATTAGGCAAAGTTTTACGTGATATTTACTTATTACTATGAGCAACAAGACAGAAAATGCCACGCCAAAATAAGTTTTGAAAGCCCACTAAGAATAGTAATAAGAGCATTCAAAATAAATACCATATACAGTCGAGGAAATGTTGGTTTAACTACCTGATATGAAGTGGTCGCTGCGTAAGCAAAATTCTTTGCTCCCGGGATCCCACAGTTTCATTTTAGCCCGGTCACTAGCGCGTTTTATTGCAATGATCCAATGTTTGCTGTGTTCCGGATCCTGGGGAATTTGGCTCTTCCCTCATCTGGTCTGCGTCTGTTATGGCATCCTGGGCCACAGCAGGTATCGACCATATTTCCCGTTTCTAGTTTGGGTTTTCTGCAAATAACAATAGCCCAACTGCGGGCAACTGCCTGCCAAGATGGCGCCATTCGATTTGAACTGTTGCATGCCGGGAGAAAAGACGTCAACTCCCGAAGCTCTATTGAGTTATCTGGTTACTAAACATGGCTGTACACTGTTACTAGCTTCAAGCAGCATCATAGCACCATCAAGGTAAACCGGCAAATCAACAAGTAGCTCATTTAATATTCACGTCTTGTCCAACTAGGCAGGGTAAACCATTGTAGGGCTTTATTGTGGGGTTGTATTTGACCATTTATCAGAGTTCCTGAGTCCCAGCAATGCTTCATATGATTTATAGAGGCCCAAAGAATGGTTTCCAATTGTTCTCGAACCTGTTTAAGGTGTCAGTTTCCTGTTTAAGTCTGAATAATTCCAGCTGTCGCTGCAGCACAACTGATCTGTGGAAATGAGAGGCAGCAAAGGATATACTTAAAGGCTTTTCAGCCCAGGAAAAGAAAGGAGCATTAGACTGAATTTGGAGGGGTAGTCTAAATGGGACGGCCTCCCTTTTGATGCAGTGGCACATTAGACCTACAAACGCAGCTTTCGAAGAATGCGTGCCCGAGTCGGGACTTGGACTAGGTCTCAAAAAGGACGACTTTAACACAAACCAGTTTGGTGAGAATCAGAAAATGCACTAGAAAATAAAATGTGAATATTAGTGAGAAGCTAAATCAGCTGATATAGCCTCACCCTCTACATGACGTCTATTTTCTGGCTATCCAGCTATCCTTCTAGCGCTCCACCTGATGAGGACTTCAAAGCCAATTTCATCCTCTGACTATAAGCCTATTAAATCCTTCTCAACACGTATAGTATGACTTTTAAAGAGAAAAATCATTTGTTAATTCCAATAAAGAAACTTTAAATACGAGTTTCAAATCTTCACAAATGCTGCCACACCAACATTTTTAAAGATATTTTAAAATATCATTTAAAGTTTATTGAACATATTATGAGATGTTCGATCACAGAACTGTTAGGGGATCTTTTCTTCATGGTAACTTTTTGCTGAAGACCAGAACAAGAGCTGCCGTTGTGTGGGATCGGATTCTAATGATTCTGGCGAGATTTCTGCAGCAGCCAATATTTTTATTTAGCTGTAGGCAGCAACACACATGACACACGGAGCTGTAATGACAATAAAAGTATCCCAGAGCTAGTTACCGCTACACACTCAGTTACTGTTGCTGATGTGTCACGAAGACTGCCGTTTAATGAGGGTGAAACATAACTAACCTTTAGGAGTCTTGTGGAGTTTCATGTATAAAAATAAACATAAAGAGAGCTTTGGAGTTAAGTTAGTGTTGAGAGAAAAGCCCAGATCTCTCTGTCACCAGCTCCACTGCCTCAAGGATCACATTTCTCCTTTAAAAAATGTCTCCACTCAACGCCACGGATGCATGCTGGCATCAGATGTGTTGTGAACAGACACACTGACGACCTGCACGTTTAGCTTAAACTGGTTTATGTTCTGCAACAAAAATGCATCGTCTTTAGTTTCCATGGAGTTTGGTTATTTTGCTTTTCTGAAACAGCAGATTGTAAAATAAAATACTGATTATATTCTGCAGAAATACTGATCACATACACCTGCTTTTACAGGAATTTTTTTTTCTAAGGTAATTCTCAACATTGTTTTAAGAATGCAGCTCAGGGAAGTAGTGTGAACTTCAAAATTGCTTTAAAATCTGTTTAGAAGTTGATTTTGATGCCTTAAAGAAACAGAAGTAAATGTTTAAATGTCTTTAAAGGTGAAATAAGACATAATGTGTCATAAAAGCTCATTATCTTACATTTTATTATATTATATTTTTTATAATGTACGTAATAATATTACATTGTATCATATTAATATATATTATATTATATTCCATTGCATATTACATTGCATTATGTTGCACAGTACAACAAACAGAATTGAAACTATATTCATTCATTATTATATGTTTTTTAAATAAAAAGCGAAATCATTAAATTAAAACTATTTTAATTTAAATGTTAAATATTAGTTATAGAAGTTTTACAAACATTTAACCACAATTAAATAAATGTTCTCATTTATTATCAAGTTTGTTCTTAAATTCTAACTATAAAACAATTAAAATCATACAGATAATGAAAACATTTTGAACTTTTCTTCTTATTGCTTTGAAGTTTCAACAAATTTCTGCGCTTCAGTGAGTAGCTTCCTTAATCACATCACTCTTGTCTGCTGGTTTTTTATCCTACAATTTAAAGCATTAAGGAATATTGGGTTATGTGCTGAATGGAGTGGCTTTCCCACGGGACTGACTGACCTGCTCCCGGTCTTTCTGGCACCAGCTCCACGGGGCCTATTTGGCGCATCATGTACGCTGTCTTCACCTCATGACAGCTGCCGGAGTCGGCTGACCCACGACCAGCCTCCGGAACGAAAACGAAACAAGTTACCCAGAACAAGTGCGCGTTTCGTAAGGCTGCGCGGAGCATCGCAACATCTCAGTCGGACAGAGTTTGGAAGTTAGTAGGAATTCCCAAAAAGTCCCACCGAGCTGCGCGGCTGAAAACTTCATCTGCAGCTAGTTTAGTCTGGAGCTCCCAGTGAGGTGACTCTCTGCACCCTCCCCCTTCATCCTTTAATTACCTAATTAAAATGTGCACCGAGAGGTGAAGCCTTAGTTTGTTTAAATTAAAGACTATAAACTTTGAAGTTAAATCCTCCACAACGTAATTTTATTTTTTTTCTCCAAAGTTTGGTTTGAAACTGATTAAATGTGAACTAGAAGGTAGAACGATGCTGCCACCTACTGGGCACATTGCGTCTGCCATGCTTACAGTCCATAAAGTTTCGAGTCGTTTCCCCCGAAGCTTCTTAGAAATCATATCTAACTTACTTGTGTCCTTGATGTCCCTGGAGTAGTGTCGTCAGAGTGGAAATCAGGCAGTCTTGATGGAGTTGCAGCTAAATATAAATATCAAAACCTTTTATTAAACATATTTACTTCTCAGCTGGCTGAAGGGTTGTCAGTTTCTCTCCATTAAAAAACAAAACAAAGAGTGACGTGTTCACAGTTTATATCCTGCCTTCATACTTCCTGTTTCCAGAGCCAATCACCAGTGGCAGGTTTACCATTAGGCATAGGTCGGCAGCCGCCTGGGGCCCCCTTATGTTGGGAGGCCCCCTAGTTCTGTGGCGCGGTTTTGGGGCCAAAATTACTGCCCAGCAGCAGGAGGCTATATAAGTTCCTAAGCAAACTACCGATCTGATTAATGATAAGCTGGTGCCGGTAACTGAGAGGCTGGCGCTGCTTACTGAGAAGTAGCACCTTTACCGGCGTCACTACTAGATATGCTAGGGACTAGCAGTCCTCGGCTGGTCATTGACTGGATCTCACACTCCCTCTGCTGTCTATTAGCATGGATAGGCTAGCGTTAGCCTGGACAGGCTGGTGTTAGCATTAGCATTAGCGTGCTTAGGCTTGCCACTAGCTGGATTTCCTACCTCCTTGACGGACCATTAGCATGGATAGGCTGGCATTAGCATCTGAGAGGCTAGCCATTAGTATGTCTCGGAGAGTCACTAGTCAGCTAGTGGCCAGCCTAGGCACGCTAATGGCTAGCCTCTCCAAAGGAAGTGGCTGGATTGGAATAAAAGAAGGGACAGAATAAGTGGGACCAGATGAGGTTGCTGGTGGAAAATTTTCCACAGACAACTGTCCTGTGTTCTGAGGCTGAGGTGGGCACTGTGCTCTGACTTTTTCACTTTCAGTTTTGCTGTTCCAGCCGTGTCGGGATGAAGGACGAAGGTGTGTGGTTTGTGTGATGGAGCAGGTTGAATGGCTTTGTGCTGTGGTGCTGACTGGTATCACCGGAAATGGCTGGCTTTGGTGCCAGAATGCCCTGTTCAAGAATGTCTTTCTCCTGTGTCCGGGTGCGTCTGCAATACCTGCATATGAAATAAATAGAATAGCTGATTTAAATTTCAAGTAAAAATGTTCTTATTGATTATTGATATTACAGATTCTGTGATGTTTGTGAAATACAAACCAACTAATATTCTGTCCTGTTTTTAAAGTCACTCAGATTTTATCACTGAAGTAACAAATAGTTTGTCATATCCCAGCAGTCATGTAGTTGTTGGCTTGCCTCTCTCTCTACTGATTCTCATCTTCTTCATTTTCTCTCCAGCAGAGGGGTCCCTGGCAGCAGTCCCAGTCTCTGTAGCTGAGTCTCATCTACTGATCTGAGAGGCCAGTTGGTTAGTCATTACAGTAAAATCAGAAAACTCAAGTACTCTGCAGTCAACTAACTTTCTGTTCACTCATGCTTCCAGAGGAACGCTGATGCAGACTGCATTACCTACCCATCTCAGCTGGAAACCCCCTCTTCCAATCCGATGGTGATTCCTGCCACCACTGCCGGGTCACACAAGGACACTGTAAGCCATCCTTTGACCCCTTTAAAGATTACAAATAATTTTTGGATCCATCTGTTATGATTCGCCCATTTTTGTGTTTGTTTAACCCTGTTCTGTTATTTTGTTCAGGTCAGCTGCAGCTCCTCTCAGGAGCCCTCCCCTTCCCTGTGAACCTCCTGGAGTGCTGCAGCTGAACCACATCACCATGATTGCCCTCACACTATTTCAGGCCACTGCTGCCAGTCCTCAGCGTGGAGTTGTCTCACCTAGTTGTTTGTGGATCGATTTTGGTTTATGTTTTTGGTTCCCACAGTCAGTGCAGGAAGTTTTGTTATTAAAACACTTTTTGAACTCAGATTAATGACCGTTATTTCTGCGGTTCCACCCAAGTGTCAGACCCAGCAGGAAGAACCCGGAAACAAGACGCTTCCTTCCTTAACCTGCCTCTGGTGAAGGTGCAACAGGAGAAGCCAGCCTTCCTGTTTTGACCCAGGAGCACCGCAACTGCATGTCTGGATTGCAGCAATTACATGGACGTTTAGCCAGACTGGAGCAAGCGCCTACTCCGCCTCGACAGGTCCGTTTGGGTTATCCTGAACCTTTTGCTGGTACCGCAGAGGATTGTCGACCATTCCTCACCTCCTGTCGGCTCCATTTTGACTTTAACCCAAGCGAATTCCCCTCAGAGCAGCAGAGCAAGGTGGCTTTTGCTTTGAGTTTCCAAGAGGTGGGGGCTGGCTGAGTGGGATCGAGGAGCGGAGGTGGTTCGTTCCTTCAGAGCCTTCTCCACTCAACTCCTCGTGGTGTTTGACCGTTTGACCCCTCCACGCCGCACCGCGCGGCTGCTTCTGGGCTGCTCCGGCTCAAACAAAGAGATGACAGCGTGCCGTCCTATGCAGTGAGGTTCCGGACGCTGGCGGCAAGCTCCAGCTGGCCTGATGACGCACTGGTTGTTGTCTTCCTTCAGGGGCTCTCCAGCGTGCTCAAGGACTAGCTAGCCGCGAGGGAGGTTCCTGAGGAACTGGAGGCTCTGATCTCCCTTCTGCTGACATGCTCCGGTCTTCGTTCCACCTGGCCAGGCCATCCAACAGATACGCCTGAAGAAAGATGTCACTTGCCAGTGTTCCTGAAAAATATTCATAAATATGTTTAAATGGGTTGTGAACATGAAGAAAACCCCATGGATAAGTGTGTGAGGACAAAGTGCTTTTCCCTTACCAGGAATAAACCTGTTCATGTGCAGGTGGAAGCACTCAAGGGAAGTGGAACCTCTCGCACGCCGATATGTTTCCAGAACGTGCCCCCCTTCCTTTATGGTGCCAGTCTCCATGTACAGGAGTACTCCTGGTGGGTCCTGCAGACAGCTGAGGTGCTTCTTCTGAGCCTTCCATATCTCTGCCATTCTCTCCAAGTTGATGAGTGGAACTCCCAATGAGTTGCATCCTCTGTGCCCGCTGTAGGCCTCAATCAGTTCCGAAATCAAGGTCTCCATCTCTGAGCTGCTTCTTGTTGTCCTTTTGCAGTGACGTGCCATCTCAGCTCTGCTGATGTTTCGCAGCAGATCTGTGGGGTGCACCAACTTGGCCTCCAGTTCAGCTCGCTTGGCTTCCTTTAGAGCTTTAGAGTCACGGTCATCCCACATGAAAATGCAGTGGCTCAGTTTGTTCAAGAAGCCGGCATAAAGTGGATGAGAGTCGGTGGCGCAGCCCACTGCTGTCCTCATGAAGTGCCAAATGTCCAAGCAACTGTTGGTGTTTTGCCACGCCCTGATCATTTTGTGGCTATGATTTGGGGCCAACATTTGCAGAGATAAATCTAAAATGATGAGCCAGATGTCTTGTCATCCTTGACTCTTTCACTACCTTACACACACGTGACACGTGCGCGAACACACAAACTGTTTACCTGAATCTCTGGCCGACGCTCCGCCACTGTGATTCGTCCATTGTTGCTGGAGGCGGGCCCTTTGTGATTAGGCAACCACGATGTAGCTCACGGAAAACTTGGTAGCAGGACGCGTTGTGATTGGCCGTCTGTACTAATACTTAGAATCTTGGTAACAGGAGGCTTCGTGATTGGTTGACGCTACGAAGATTTTGTTCATCCTGTGCGAGGCTGCGGGTTCGAGTCTCGTTCGGAGCATTTTTGACACCTTAATTACCAATGCTCCGTGAACGATGTAGGCTTTTTAAAAAATAAATTTCAAGCAAAAGTAAACGCATAAAAACACGATTAAATGAGGTTTAATAGAAGTCTACACTTCATGTCTATTTACATGCCAATGAAATAAAGATGCCAGTTTCCTGAACCTCTGACTCTAATTACTTTGAAAATCTTCTATGGCAATGAAAACATCCTCATTCCAGGGGTTTTAATTTTCACCTTTTCAGATCTATCTACTCACCTTGACTGAACCAAAACAAAATACAATCTACCATAATTCAATTAATTCTAACTCAAAATCACAACAGTGTACACAGGCCCTTCATTTTGTTTCCATGTCCTCCTACATCTGCAAATGAAATCACAGAGAGAGAGATGAAACCTTTGGAGGATTTCTGAGCTGCAATCTGTAGTTTTCTTGATTAAAATTAAAAGACAAACCTTTTTTCTGCCCGTCAGGATATGAACTTACAGTGTTCACCAGAACCTTTACCATTTGACACCAACAGGACAAATTTTGGTTGGTCTAATTTAAAAAAAAGAATACAAAAACTCACACTTGTTTATTTAAAAGACAGAAAAAACAAAACAGTAATCACACAAACATCAAAAATGGAAAAAATGAAGCCATTTACATTTAAGGTTGTTTTTTTTTTTTACCATAGCCCCACGTGCAGCCATTTCAGCTCTCCAGTCTTCAAAAGACTGGTTTGCAGTCTCTTCACAGTACCAGTTCCCAAAATACTGTTTATGGCAGGATGACTTTCTTTCTTTTTGGCACTTTTAACTAATGTATCTGGGTTTTTTTTTTTTTTTTTTTTTTACATATTTCCGTGTGTGTAGTCCAGCCTGCTCCTTTTTTCCCCCTTCCTCTTCCTGTACTGCTGTGTGGTGTAGGGTACATGTGGTGTCTGGCTTTTAGGTGCTGATGGCCCAGCCACAACAGGGTACACTGGCACAGAGGGAGTCGGAGCACAGATAAACCGTGGCAGGATGGGTTGAGGAAGTGGCTGGATTGGAATAAAAGAATGGACAGAATAAGTGGGACCAGATGAGGTTGCTGGTGGAAATTTTCCACAGACAACTGTCCTGTGTTCTGAGGCTGAGGCTGAGGTGGGCACTGTGCTCTGACTTTTTCACTTTCAGTTTTGCCGTTCCAGCCGTGTCGGGATGAAGGACGAAGGTGTGTGGTTTGTGTGATGGAGCAGGTTGAATGGCTTTGTGCTGTGGTGCTGACTGGTATCACCGGAAATGGCTGGCTTTGGTGCCAGAATGCCCTGTTCGAGAATGTCTTTCTCCTGTGTCTGGGTGCTTCTGCAATACCTGCATATGAAATAAATAGAATAGCTGATTTTAATTTCAAGGAATAATGTTCTTATTGATATTACAGATTCTGTGATGTTTGTGAAATACAAACCAACTAATATTCTGTCCTGTTTTTAAAGTCACTCAGATTTTATCACTGAAGTTAACAAATAGTTTGTCATATCCCAGCAGTCATGTAGTTGTTGGCTTGCTTCTCTCTCTACTGATTCTCATCTTCTTCATTTTCTCTCCAGCAGAGAAGTCCCTGACTGTTGCGTGCAGTGCCCCTTTTTGGCCACAGGATGGCGTCAGCGGCCTTCTGCTTTGCCTGTCTCCCGGTGAACAGGTGTTTATGATTATTCATAATCATGTATCAGCTGTTAAAAGCTGCCCTCTTGCCCTGATTCAGTGAGAAGATCCAGGACAGTGCAGACTGGGAACAGTTTGGCTATTGTCTTCTCCTCGTTCGCTAGTTCGGTAAAACTCGTCATAGTTTGTCTTCGGTGCTCTCGGTTTTGGATTTAAAATTGTGACTATTTGGCTTGTAGACTTCGGACCGCCATTTTGACATTGAATTTAGGATCTCCCCTTTGGTGTAAATATTATTATTCTCGGTTTTCTTCCCACCCCCTTCTGGGGTGGCGCTTTGCGTTATTTCCCTTTTAAACAAAGCTCCTTTTGTTTTGTGTGTATAGTATTTGGTCTTAGGTTCTTTGCAAATATCCATTTTGTAATAAAGATTCTTGTTTTAAGTGACGCATCACTCAGATTATTATTTAACCCACACACCACTTTTATTACTCCCCTCCTCATCTCTCCTAGAGAGCCGGGGACGTAATCCTGGCACCAGTCCCAGTCTCTGTAGCTGAGTCTCATCTACTGATCTGAGGCCAGTTGGTTAGTCATTACTGTAAAATCAGAAAACTCTCAAGTACTCTGCAGTCAACTAACTTTCTGTTCACTCATGCTTCAAGAGGAACGCTGATGCAGCATAAGACTGCATTACCTACCCATCTCAGCTGGAAAACCCCTCTTCCAATCCGATGGTGATTCCTGCCACCACTGCCGGGTTACACAAGGACACTGTAAGCCATCCCTTGACCCCTTTAAAGATTACACATAATTTTTGGATCCATCTAATCTTCACCCTTCTCTCTCACACCCCCCTGAGCAGACCGTACCTCCAGTGGAGTGAGCGCTACAAGTGAATTATTACCCCACTGATCCTCCTGGGGAGTACTATTTGTGTATCTCGCTTGTGAATAAAACTTCTTTAAATTATTCTGTTTGTCTCTGGGTCAGCTAGTTTGAGTCCATCATTATCCATCATGACACAGTCTTAACTCACCACTGTGTGAGGGTTGTTTTGTTGACCTCTAGTCTCCTCCATGATGGTGAAGTTGTTCAGGATGCACGCTCTAATGTGCTTGTAAGCACGAATGATGAGGGTCCACCTTGAAAATGCCACACCTTCCACTCTCTTTGGGTTTGGGTAAGCCATGCAGAGCTGGACAAAAATGGCCTCAACAATCTGGCCACTGTCCAGGAATGCGTGCTCCAGAATAGCACCTAGGAGGACAAAGTCAAGAAAAATGGACTCAGCCAAGATCTGTAGAAGAATATGCATCAGTGGCTGAACAGCTGTGACCAACATGACGTTTTGTCGACTCCACGCCTGGTGCAACGATGCTCTACGGCCTTTGTTCAGGGTTGTTTGGTGGCGTGGAGAAAAAACGGTGCGCTCCTTGTCGTGCTCTGACAATCTCTTCCAAAGAGCAACAATGTTATTGGACTCTTCAAGGGTGAGAGCCAGACTGTGCTCTCTCAGATTGAAGAGTGCTTCAGCCAAATCCTGCACAGCTGTGAAAGCTTCGGTGTTGTCGGGGCCAACGGAGTCCTAAATGATAAGTTTGTTACGTACTTATATAAAAAAAAAGGGCAAAAGTAGCCAAATCATATCTAACTTACCCGTCTCCTTGATGTCCCTGGAATAGTGTCATCAGAGTGGAAATCAGGCAGCCTTGATGGAGATGCAACACACACACACACACACACACACACACACACACACACACACACACACACACACACACACGTTTATAGAACAAGAGTAATCAGTAACCCAGTTTTAAAGTCACTTATGTCACTTTACACAATAAAAAAACATCTTGACTTTCCCATTTATGTGATATTTGGGCATGAACATCACTCACTTTCTTCCAGTGCATCCACAGGAGCATGTTTAACTTCCACAGATGCTATCTCTAGGAAGGGTTCAGACGTCATCTGAACAGGCAGGCTGAGGAGTCTGGAGTGTGGTTTCCAAGATGGGAACTGTGAGATCCACAAAACCCTCAGACTCTTCAAAGCCCTCATCTTCTGCCACAGCTACGTCTTCTGTCTCCAATGCTGCAGTTGCCGCTCTGCGGTCCTCAAGAACATCTCCTGTTTGGTCGTAGAGATACTCGACCCCAATGAGTTCCCCTGAAAGCAATCAAAAATCAAATGATATACAATATTTACAGTAAAAAATGATCAACATTAGTACCCTGTAGGATAGTGCAAAACAAACAATCGCATATCTCAACAAATAAATACATGAGTACCTCTGCTGAGAGGGACAGGGTGAGACAGTCAGAGGCAGGAGGGGGGGGGATGGAAGGGGATGATGGGAAGAGCTGGCTGTGGAGACAGGAGACGCAGGGCAGTCGAACCTATTGAAGTGTAGATTTAGGTTGTTAGCACCACTTTCGACATCCCCCTCCATCCCAACACCTCTCTTTTGTCTCAGGCCAGTGATAGCCCGCATTCCATTCCACACCTCCCTGGTGTTGTTTTCCAGCCTCCGTCTGTAGGACTCTTTCCCCTCAGCAATCTTGGCTTTCAGCTCCCTCTGCACCAGTTTCAGCTGATCTCTGTCACCATTTCTGAAAGCTCTTTTTCTCGTTCAGAGTTGCTTTTATGTCTTTGGAAACCCAGGGCTTATTGTTGGGGAAGCACAGTATGGTGGACTACCGTGTCAACACAGAAGTTGATATAGTCTGTAACACAGCCTGTCAGATTGTCAATATTGTCCTGATTGGAATCACAAAGAACATCCCAGCCCGTTGACTCAAAGCATCCCTGCAGAGTCTCTTCCAACTCCCTTGTCCATGTTGTAACCGTTTTTGTGGCTGCAGGTTGTCTCTGAATTAACGTTTGTTTTAACTTTACCTCACTGTCACGACACAATTTCAGCAAAATCACATTGTTGACTTTTAATTAGCTAGCATGAAATATTAATCTAATCAGAGCTTGGTCAAAGCTGAACTCCGTCTCCTCTGACTCGTGCATCAGCTCTGGTAACACACCTGTGTACGCCTGTGGCCCTGTGTAATTCACACAGCTCTTCCCGAGGACTTCCTGTGACAGCTGGGTTGCAGCATGCCTCAGGAGGCCGCTGTAGGAGTGAGGCTCTGATCTCCCTTCTGCTGACATGCTCCGGTCTTCGCTTCACCTGGCCAGGCCATCCAACAGATACGCCTGAAGAAAGATGTCACTTGCCAGTGTTCCTGAAAAATATTCATAAATATGTTTAAATGGGTTGTGAACATGAAGAGAAACTCATGGATAAGTGTGTGAGGACAAAGTGCTTTTCCCTTACCAGGAATAAACCTGTTCATGTGCAGGTGGAAGCACTCGAGGGAAGTGGAGCCTCTCGCACGTCTTGTTTCCAGAACGTGCCCCCCTTCTTTATGGTGCCAGTCTCCATGTACAGGAGTACTCCTGGTGGGTCCTGGAGACAGCTGAGGTGCTTCTTCTGAGCCTTCCATATCTCTGCCATTCTTTCTAAGTTGATGAGTGGAACTCCCAATGAGTTGCATCCTCTGTGCCCGCTGTAGGCCTCAATCAGATCCGAAATCAAGGTCTCCATCTCCCGAGCTGCTTCTGGTTGTCCTTTTGCAGTGACGTGCCATCTCAGCCCTGCTGTTTCGCAGCAGATCTGTGGGGTGCACCAACTTGGCCTCCAGTTCAGCTCGATTGGCTTCCTTTAGAGCTTGCAGGTCACGGTCATCCCACATGAAAATGCAGTGGCTCAGTTTGTTCATGAAGCCGGCATGAAGTGGATGAGAGTCGGTGGTGCAGCCCACTGCAGTCCCCCTCATGAAGTGCCAAATGTCCAAGCAAATGTTGGTGTTTTGCCACGCCCTGATCATTTTGTGGAGATAAGACCCACAGCAGTCCCGTTCGACATACAGCACTTCAGGAGGCGACACTCCTGCATCGTGGTAGCACCTAATGACTCCCTCAACCATCTTGCCTAACCCATGACCTTCACTCTCTGCGAGTACAGACATGATGATCTGGCCGTGCTCGTTCCCCATGTTTGCGGCCCGTGCTGCCGTTCCACGGCTGTGTCCTGCCAGTTTCCTGACAGTTTTTTTGGTGGAGTCTATTTTCAGGACACGCCCAAAGGTTGACGTGATGGAAGCCTTGATTTCCTCTAACCTGCTCAGCACATCCTGCGCGTAGACTCGCATCAGCCAGCGGTGTTTCGGAACAGTCAACAGCGTTGGCAGTTCTCCGAAATTCAGAGGCTCAACCAAACCTGTGGATGCAGCTCTGGCAAAGCCTCTCTGGTGAGACATGAAATGAATGGACTTCTGAAGCCATGTCTCTGCATGCTGCTCCTCCAGCTGTTTCTGAAGTTGGCTGCTGCTGTTTCCAAGACCCCTCCGTCTCATCTGGCGGACCACTCCCACGTCACATCCGAGTTTGGATGTGAGAAGACAGGGAAAGTGGATCTGATGTCCTACATCTAGCTGAGACACAATGTCTTTGCTCCAGCTGACCACTTGGAGGCAGGCAGAGTACTTGGCAAGGGTCAGGCGTGGAAACGAGGTCAGGAGGCTATGATCAGGCAGGACGAAACAGGCTGGGAGATTTACTAGCAGAAGCGTTCAATAATGTGGCCGAGTGCTGGTGGCTGACTGAGGAACATATAGCTGGTGAGGCAGGTGTGTGGCATGAGCTTGATGGTGAGTTGACTGTGGTTGCTGGGGAAACAGGGCTTGGCTGGAGATTGATGAGGGGACCAGGTGAGATGCAGGAAGGCTGATGAGGTGGTAGCATGGAGGTCAGGACCTGGCAGGATCAAGACAGGGGAACAAGTGGTGGGTCAGGAGGGTGCCACCACTGTTTATCCAGCTTCAGGAGGTTGAGTTCTGGTTGTCCATTCCTGGACCATTTGAAGAGCTCTTTGGAAATCCACTGCTGATCTTCCACAGGCAGCGCTGGAATCCATTTAGCAGGAGGACAGATTTTCCTCTCTGTAAGCAAGTGTTTTGAGATAAAAACACAAAAATAAAAAGTAACATCTGTCATCAAATACTGTCAATATCTCACATAAATGTAAAATATCTGTCAAAGTTAACATTAATATTTTTGATTTAAACACAAAATTGTATAACCTACGTGTCATTTCTGACTCCATCTGATCTGCTGCAGCAACCACCTCACTGTCGGGCACATCACTAGACACAACACAGGTCACATCTGGAACAACTGGACAAATATTTTTAGGATTAAATTTAGGATCCATTTTTCCACCATAGAAAGATGATTTTAAAATCAGATCAATTAAACATTTTAATTCCATAATCATGGAAATAAACACATTAAAAACAGTATGCTAGGATTTGGGGCCAACATTTACAGAGATAAATCTAAAATGATGAGCAAGATCTCTTGTCATCCTTGACTCCTTCACAAACTTACACACACGTGCGCGAACACACGCACACACACACACATACATACACACTTCAGGTGCGTACGACTCTGATAAGCACTTTTACTAAGGTTCAATATTCTACAAACAATAGTAATCGAAAAAAATGAATTGATTCATTCATTCATACATGAACAAAACTAATAAAAAGCTTATAGCCTACTTAAACTCGGTATGAGTAGAGTGATTCATTAAATAACATAACGTTACGTTTTCCCAGGTAGTAAGATAGCTAATTCAGTTGTAATTTTAACCATTCAAAACCTTTCACAACGGGACGAGTACGAAACTTACCGCAAGCTACCTCTGATTTTCTAAAACAACAAAATGGCGAAACGTAAAGTTTGAGGTCCCTCTAACCTGTGGGGGAGTTGTTTTACCTGAATCCCTGGCCGATACTCCGCCACTGTGATTCGTTCATTGTTGCTGGAGGCGGGCCCTTTGTGATTGGCCAACCACCTTGCAGCTCAGGCAAAGCTTAGTGGTAGATTCTTGGTAGCAGGACGCGTCGTGATTGGCCGTCTCTACTAATTCTTGGTAGCAGGAGGCCTCGTGATTGGTTGACACTACCAAGATTTTTGTCAGTCTCACAATCTGAAGGTCGTGAGTTCGAGTCTCACACGGGGCATTTCTGTTCACTTTTACAACATTGGAATGCTTTGGAATCATACATGGCGCGCCGCACACTAGTCAACCATCGATCTCATCAAACCCATCGGCATTAATATGATCAAACCCCATATTAGGGTTCCGCTCAGAGTGTAGAACATGTGTTCGACTTTCAAACTCAGATGAAGGCAACTGGACTTCTTTGGTTATTGGTTAAACCAAAGAATTTCAGTTCAGCACGTGGACGTTAAGGCTGAACTAAGAGCTGAATAAGGAGAAAATGATGAAGGACACGCACACACACGCACACACACACAAAGAGAGAGAGAGAGAGAGAGAGAGAGAGAGAGAGAGAGATAGTGAGGAGAGAGAGAGAGAGAGAGAGAGAGAGAGGATTAAATTTAGGATCAATTTTCCACCATACTTGAGAGAAGGAAAGATGATTATTAAATCAGATCAATTAAACATTTTAATTCCATAATCATGAAAATGAACACATTACAAAACAGTATGCTAGGATTTGGGGCCAACATTTACAGAGATAAATCTAAAATGATGAGCCAGATTTCTTGTCATCCTTGACTCTTTCACTACAAACAACTGTTTACCTGAATCCCTGGCCGATACTCGGCCACTGTGATTCGTCCATTGTTGCTGGAGGCGGGCCCTTTGTGATTGGTCAACCACCATGTAGCTCACGCAAAACTTGGTAGCAGAACGCGTCGTGATTGGCCGTCTGTACTAAATTTTGGTAGAATCTTGGTAGCAGGACGCGTCGTGATTGGCCGTCTCTACTAATTCTTGGTAGCAGAAGGCCTCGTGATTGGTTGACAGCGCGTCAGTCTCATAATCTGAAGGTCGTGAGTTCGAGCCTCACACGGGGCATAACTTTTTCACTTTTACAACATTGGAACGCTTTGGAATCATCCATGGCGCACACTAGTCGACCATCGATCTAATCAAACCCCATATTAAGTTCCGCTCGGAGTGTAGAACATGTGTTCGACTTTTAAACTCAGATGAAGGCAACTGGACTTCTTTGGTTATTGGTTAAACCAAAGAATTTCAGTTCAATACATGGACGTTAAGGCTGAACTGCTGACTAAGGAGAAAATGATGAAGGACACGCACATACACACACAGAGAGAGAGAGAGAGAGAGAGAGAGAGAGAGAGAGAGAGAGAGAGAGAGAGAGAGAGAGAATTAAATTTAGGATCCATTTTTCGACCATACTTGAGAAAAGGAAAGATTATATTAAAATCAGATCAATTAAACATTTTAATTCCATAATCATGGAAATAAACACATTAAAAACAGTATGCTATGATTTGGGGCCAACATTTACAGAGATAAATCTAAAATGATGAGCCAGATCTCTTGTCATCCTTGACTTTTTCACTACCTTACACACACATGCGCGAACACACAAACAACTGTTTACCTGAATCCCTGGCCGATACTTCGCCACTGTGATTCGTCCATTGTTGCTGTAGGCGGGCCCTTTGTGATTAGCCAACCACCATGTAGCTCACGCAAAACTTGGTAGCAGGACGCGTTGTGATTGGCCGTCTGTACTAATACTTAGAATCTTGGTAACAGGAGGCTTCGTGATTGGTTGACGCTACGAAGATTTTGTTCATCCTGTGCGAGGCTGCGGGTTCGAGTCTCGTTCGGAGCATTTTTGACACCTTAATTACCAATGCTCCGTGAACGATGTAGGCTTTTAAAAAAATAAATTTCAAGCAAAAGTAAACGCATAAAAACACGATTAAATGAGGTTTAATATAAGTCTACACTTCATGTCTATTTACATGCCAATGAAATAAAGATGTCAGTTTCCTGAACCTCTGACTCTAATTACTTTGAAAACCTTCTATGGCCATGATAACATCCTCATTCCAGGGGTTTTAATTTTCACCTTTTCAGATCTATCTACTCACCTTGACTGAACCAAAACAAAATACAATCTACCATAATTCAATTAATTCTAACTCAAAATCACAACAGTGTACACAGGCCCTTCATTTTGTTTCCATGTCCTCCTACATCTGCAAATGAAATCACAGAGAGAGAGATGAAACCTTTGGAGGATTTCTGAGCTGCAATCTGTAGTTTTCTTGATAAAATTAAAAGACAAACCTTTTTTCTGCCCGTCAGGATATGAACTTACTGTGTTCACCAGAACCTTTACCATTTTTGACACCAACAGGACAAATTTTGGTTGGTCTAATTTAAAAAAAAAAATACAAAAACTCACACTTGTTTATTTAAAAGACAGAAAAAACAGGAAAAAACAAACAGTAATCACACAAACATCAAAAATGGAAAAAATGAAGCTATTTACATTTAAGGTTTTTTTTATTTTTACCATAGCCCCACGTCAGCCATTTCAGCTCCCCAGTCTTCAAAAGACTGGTTTGCAGTCTCTTCACAGTACCAGTTCCCAAAATACTGTTTATGGCAGGATGGCTTTCTTTCTTTTTGGCACTTTTAACTAATGTATCTGCTTTTTTTTTTTTTTTTTTTTTACATATTTCTGTGTGTGTAGTCCAGCCTGCTCCTTTTTCCCCCTTCCTCTTCCTGTACTGCTGTGTGGTGTAGGGTACATGTGGTGTCTGGCTTTTAGGTGCTGATGGCCCAGCCACAACAGGGTACACCGGCACAGAGGGAGTCGGAGCACAGATAAACTGTGGCAGGATGGGTTGAGGAAGTGGCTGGATTGGAATAAAAGAAGGGACAGAATAGGTGGGACCAGATGAGGTTGCTGGTGGAAATTTTTCCACAGACAACTGTCCTGTGTTCTGAGGCTGAGGTGGGCACTGTGCTCTGACTTTTTCACTTTCAGTTTTGCTGTTCCAGCCGTGTCGGGATGAAGGACGAAGGTGTGTGGTTTGTGTGATGGAGCAGGTTGAATGGCTTTGTGCTGTGGTGCTGACTGCTGACTGGTTTCACTGGAAATGGCTGGCTTTGGTGCCAGAATGCCCTGTTCAAGAATGTCTTTCTCCTGTGTCCGGGTGCGTCTGCAATACCTGCATATGAAATAAATAGAATAGCTGATTTAAATTTCAAGGAATAATGTTCTTATTGATATTACAGATTCTGTGATGTTTGTGAAATACAAACCAACTAATATTCTGTCCTTTTTTAAAGTCACTCAGATTTTATCACTGAAGTTAACAAATAGTTTGTCATATCCCAGCAGTCATGTAGTTGTTGGCTTGCTTCTCTCCCTACTGATTCTCATCTTCTTCATTTTCTCTCCAGCAGAGAAGTCCCTGACTGTTACGTGCAGCGCCCCTTTTTGGCCACAGGATGGCGTCAGCGGCCTTCTGCTTTGCCTGTCTCCCGGTGAACAGGTGTTTATGATTATTCATAATCATGTATCAGCTGTTAAAAGCTGCCCTCTTGCCCTGATTCAGTGAGAAGATCCAGGACAGTGCAGACTGGGAACAGTTTGGCTATTCTCTTCTCCTCGTTCAGTAAAACTCGTCATAGTTTGTCTTCGGTGCTCTCGGTTTTGGATTTAAAATTGTGACTATCTGGCTTGTAGACTTCGGACCGCCATTTTGACATTGAATTTAGGATCTCCCCTTTGGTGTAAATATTATTATTCTCGGTTTTCTTCCCACCCCCTTCTGGGGTGGCGCTTTGCGTTATTTCCCTTTTAAACATAGCTCCTTTAGTTTTGTGTGTATAGTATTTGGTCTTAGGCTCTTTGCAAATATCCATTTTGTAATAAAGATTCTTGTTTTAAGTGACGCATCACTCAGATTATTATTTAACCCACACACCACTTTTATTACTCCCCTCCTCATCTCTCCTAGAGAGCCGGGGACGTAATCCTGGCACCAGTCCCAGTCTCTGTAGCTGAGTCTCATCTACTGATCTGAGGCCAGTTGGTTAGTCATTACTGTAAAATCAGAAAACTCTCAAGTACTCTGCAGTCAACTAACTTTCTGTTCACTCATGCTTCCAGAGGAACGCTGATGCAGCATAAGACTGCATTACCTACCCATCTCAGCTGGAAACCCCCTCTTCCAATCCGATGGTGATTCCTGCCACCACTGCCGGGTTACACAAGGACACTGTAAGCCATCCTTTGACCCCTTTAAAGATTACAAATAATTTTTGGATCCATCTAATCTTCACCCTTCTCTCTCACACCCCCCTGAGCAGACCGTACCTCCAGTGGAGTGAGCGCTACAAGTGAATTATTACCCCACTGATCCTCCTGGGGAGTACTATTTGTGTATCTCGCTTGTGAATAAAACTTCTTTAAGTTATTCTGTTTGTCTCTGGGTCAGCTAGTTTGAGTCCATTATCCATCATGGCAGTTTTAACTCACCACTGTGTGAGGGTTGTTTTGTTGACTCCTAGTCTCCTCCATGATGGTGAAGTTGTTCAGGATGCACGCTCTAATGTGCTTGTTAGCACGAATGATGAAGGTCCACCTTGAAAATGCCACACCTTCCACTCTCTTTGGGTTTGGGTAAGCCATGCAGAGCTGGACAAAAATGGCCTCAACAATCCGGCCACTGTCCAGGAATGCGTGCTCCAGAATAGCACCTAGGAGGACAAAGGCAAGAAAAATGGACTCAGCCAAGATCTGTAGAAGAATATGCATCAGTGGCTGAACAGCTGTGACCAACATGACGTTTTGTCGACTCCACGCCTGGTGCAACGATGCTCTACGGCCTTTGTTCAGGGTTGTTTGGTGGCGTGGAGAAAAAACGGTGCGCTCCTTGTCGTGCTCTGACAATCTCTTCCAAAGAGCAACAATGTTATTGGACTCTTCAAGGGTGAGAGCCAGACTGTGCTCTCTCAGATTGAAGAGTGCTTCAGCCAAATCCTGCACAGCTGTGAAAGCTTCGGTGTTGTCGGGGCCAACGGAGTCCTAAATGATAAGTTTGTTACGTACTTATATAAAAAAAAAAAGGGCAAAAGTAGCCAAATCATATCTAACTTACCCGTCTCCTTGATGTCCCTGGAATAGTGTCATCAGAGTGGAAATCAGGCAGCCTTGATGGAGATGCAACACACACACACACACACACACACACACACACACACACGTTTACAGAACAAGAGTAATCAGTAACCCAGTTTTAAAGTCACTTATGTCACTTTACACAATAAAAAAACATCTTGACTTTCCCATTTATGTGATATTTGGGCATGAACATCACTCACTTTCTTCCAGTGCATCCACAGGAGCATGTTTAACTTCCACAGATGCTATCTCTAGGAAGGGTTCAGACGTCATCAGAACAGGCAGGCTGAGGAGTCTGGAGTGTGGTTTCCAAGATGGGAACTGTGAGATCCACAAAATCCTCAGACTCTTCAAAGCCCTCATCTTCTGCCACAGCTACGTCTTCTGTCTCCAAAGCTGCAGTTGCCGCTCTGCGGTCCTCAAGAACATCTCCTGTTTGGTCGTAGAGATACTCGACCCCAATGAGTTCCCCTGAAAGCAATCAAAAATCAAATGATATACAATATTTACAGTAAAAAATGATCAACATTAGTACCCTGTAGGATAGTGCAAAACAAACAATCGCATATCTCAACAAATAAATACATGAGTACCTCTGCTGAGAGGGACAGGGTGAGACAGTCAGAGGCAGGAGAGGGGGGGATGGAAGGGGATGATGGGAAGAGCTGGCTGTGGAGACAGGAGACGCAGGGCAGTCGAACCTATTGAAGTGTAGATTTAGGTTGTTAGCACCACTTTCGACATCCCCCTCCATCCCAACACCTCTCTTTTGTCTCAGGCCAGTGATAGCCCGCATTCCATTCCACACCTCCCTGGTGTTGTTTTCCAGCAGTTTGTTTTCCAGCCTCCGTCTGTAGGACTCTTTCCCCTCAGCAATCTTGGCTTTCAGCTCCCTCTGCACCAGTTTCAGCTGATCTCTGTCACCATTTCTGAAAGCTCTTTTTTTCTCGTTCAGAGTTGCTTTTATGTCTTTGGAAACCCAGGGCTTATTGTTGGGGAAGCACAGTATGGTGGACTACCGTGTCAACACAGAAGTTGATATAGTCTGTAACACAGCCTGTCAGATTGTCAATATTGTCCTGATTGGAATCACAAAGAACATCCCAGCCCGTTGACTCAAAGCATCCCTGCAGAGTCTCTTCCAACTCCCTTGTCCATGTTGTAACCGTTTTTGTGGCTGCAGGTTGTCTCTGAATTAACGTTTGTTTTAACTTTACCTCACTGTCACGACACAATTTCAGCAAAATCACATTGTTGACTTTTAATTAGCTAGCATGAAATATTAATCTAATCAGAGCTTGGTCAAAGCTGAACTCCGTCTCCTCTGACTCGTGCATCAGCTCTGCTAACACACCTGTGTACGCCTGTGGCCCTGTGTAATTCACACAGCTCTTCCCGAGGACTTCCTGTGACAGCTGGGTTGCAGCATGCCTCAGGAGGCCGCTGTAGGAGTCAGGCTCTGATCTTCCTTCTGCTGACATGCTCCGGTCTTCGTTCCACCTGGCCAGGCCATCCAACAGATACGCCTGAAGAAAGATGTCACTTGCCAGTGTTCCTGAAAAATATTCATAAATATGTTTAAATGGGTTGTGAACATGAAGAGAAACTCATGGATAAGTGTGTGAGGACAAAGTGCTTTTCCCCTACCAGGAATAAACGTGTTCATGTGCAGGTGGAAGCACTCGAGGGAAGTGGAGCCTCTCGCAAGTCGTGTTTTCAGAACGTGCCCCCCTTCTTTATGGTGCCAGTTTCCATGTACAGGAGTACTCCTGGTGGGTCCTGGAGACAGCTGAGGTGCTTCTTCTGAGCCTTCCACATCTCTGCCATTCTTTCCAGGTTGATGAGTGGAACTCCCAATGAGTTGCATCCTCTGTGCCCGCTGTAGGCCTCAATCAGTTCCGAAATCAAGGTCTCCATCTCCGAGCTGCTTCTGGTTGTCCTTTTGCAGTGACGTGCCATCTCAGCCCTGCTGATGTTTTGCAGCAGATCTGTGGGGTGCACCAACTTGGCCTCCAGTTCAGCTCGCCTGGCTTCCTTTAGAGCTTGCAGGTCACGGTCATCTCACATGAAAATGCAGTGGCACAGATTATTCATGAAGCCGGCATAAAGTGGATGAGAGTCGGTGGTGCAGCCCACTGCAGTCCTCATAAAGTGCCAAATGTCCAAGCAACTGTTGGTGTTTTGCCACGCCCTGATCATTTTGTGGAGATAAGACCCACAGCAGTCCCGTTCGACATACAGCACTTCAGGAGGCGACACTCCTGCATCGTGGTAGCACCTAATGACTCCCTCAACCATCTTGCCTAACCCATGACCTTCACTCTCTGCGAGTACAGACATGATGATCTGGCCGTGCTCGTTCCCCATGTTTGCGGCCCGTGCTGCCGTTCCACGGCTGTGTCCTGCCAGTTTCCTGACAGTTTTTTTGGTGGAGTCTATTTTCAGGACACGCCCAAAGGTTGACGTGATGGAAGCCTTGATTTCCTCTAACCTGCTCAGCACATCCTGCGCGTAGACTCGCATCAGCCAGCGGCGTTTCGGAACAGTCAACAGCGTTGGCAGTTCTCCAAGATTCAGAGGCTCAACCAAACCTGTGGATGCAGCTCTGGCAAAGCCTCTCTGGTGAGACATGAAAAGAATGGACTTCTGAAGCCATGTCTCTGCATGCTGCTCCTCCAGCTGTTTCTGAAGTTGGCTGCTGCTGTTTCCAAGACCCCTCCGTCTCATCTGGCGGACCACTCCCACGTCACATCCGAGTTTGGATGTGAGAAGACAGGGAAAGTGGATCTGATGTCCTACATCTAGCTGAGACACAATGTCTTTGCTCCAGCTGACGACTTGGAGGCAGGCAGAGTACTTGGCAAGGGTCAGGCGTGGAAACGAGGTCAGGAGGCTATGATCAGGCAGGATGAAACAGGCTGGGAGATTTACTAGCAGAAGCGTTCAATAATGTGGCCGAGTGCTGGTGGTTGACTGAGGAACATGTAGCTGGTGAGGCAGGTGTGTGGCATGAGCTTGATGGTGAGTTGACTGTGGTTGCTGGGGAAACAGGGCTTGGCTGGAGCTTGATGAGGGGACCAGGTGAGATGCAGGAAGGCTGATGAGGTGGTAGCATGGAGGTCAGGACCTGGCAGGATCAAGACAGGGGAACAAGTGGTGGGTCAGGAGGGTGCCACCACTGTTTATCCAGCTTCAGGAGGTTGAGTTCTGGTTGTCCATTCCTGGACCATTTGAAGAGCTCTTTGGAAATCCACTGCTGATCTTCCACAGGCAGCGCTGGAATCCATTTAGCAGGAGGACAGATTTTCCTCTCTGTAAGCAAGTGTTTTGAGATAAAAACACAAAAATAAAAAGTAAACATCTGTCATCAAATACTGTCTCACATAAATCTAAAATATCTGTCAAAGTTAACATTAATATTTTTGATTTAAACACAAAATTGTATAACCTACGTGTCATTTCTGACTCCATCTGATCTGCTGCAGCAACCACCTCACTGTCGGGCACATCACTAGACACAACACAGGTCACATCTGGAACAACTGGACAAATATTTTTAGGATTAAATTTAGGATCCATTTTTCCACCATAGAAAGATGATTTTAAAATCAGATCAATTAAACATTTTCATTCCACAATCATGGAAATAAACACATTAAAAACAGTATGCTATGAGTTGGGGCCAACATTTACAGAGATAAATCTAAAATGATGAGCAAGATCTCTTGTCATGCTTGACTCTTTCACAAACTTACACACGTGCGCGAACACACGCATACACACACACATACATACTTCAGGTGCGTACGACTCTGATAAGCACTTTTACTAAGGTTCAATATTCTACAAACAATAGTAATAGAAAAAAATGAATGAATTCATTCATTCATACATGAACAAAACTAATAAAAAGCTTATAGCCTACTTAAACTCAGTATAAGTATAGCGATTCATTAAATAACATAACGTTACGTTTTCCCAGGTAGTAAGATCATCACCATCACCATCATAGGCCTCATCACAGGGGATGATGAGACGGCCTATAGAGAGGAGGTGATGGCACTGTACGAGTGGTGCCTGGAAAATAACCTGACTCTCAACATCAGCAAAACCAGAGAAATGATAGTGGACTACCGGAAACGACCAGTCAGGGAACACCAACCCATCCGCATCAACGGGGTCGAGGTCGAAAGGGTCAGCAGCTTCAAGTTCCTTGGAGTCAACATCACTGAGGACTTCTCCTGGACCCTTCACACAGACACTACTATCAGGAAAGCTCGCCAGCGGCTTTACTTCCTGAGGAGGCTGAGGAAGTTTGGCGTGAGCGCCTGCTTCATCTCAAATTTCTACAGGTGTGCAATTGAGAGCTTGCTGACGAGCTGCATCACAGTGTGGTACGGAAGCTGCTCTGCCAGCAGCCGTAAATCACTACAGAGGGTGGTGAAAGCAGCAGAGCACATCACTGGCATGAGGCTTCCTGCCATTCAGGGCATTTATCTCCAACGATGCCTCCGGAAAGCACACAGCATCATCAAGGACCACAGCCACCCGGCACATCAGCTGTTCTCCTTGTTACCATCTGGCAGACGTTACAGGAGTCTGTCTGCTCGGACTACAAGACTTAAAAACAGTTTCTATCATCAAGCCATACGACACCTCAACCACAACACCTAAACACACACAACACAGGACTCAGAAGCTACCCTGCAGCTTCACAAGTACTATATTTAATCCGCACTGGTCACTTCACTTTATTGTTATTGTAATTTATATCCAAAGGGCAAGACTGTTATCTATATCCTGCATAATTTATATCCTGCAATACTGTAATTTATATCTAAAGTGCAATACTGTAATTTTCTGCAGCTCATTCCTGTGCAATATCCCATCTGCCCTCCCGTCATATTTCTTTTCAGGATTTTCTTTATTGACACATATATATTTAGTCATCTTTTCCCTTTTACCATGTCTCTCTAATATTTTGCTCCTTACTATATTTTTTTGCTTTATTTTATTATATTTTCTCCTGTATCATGTTGCTGAGAGACCGCTGCTCGTCATACACGTTTCATTGCAATGTTGACCCTGTGCTAACTTGCATATGACAAATAAACTAAAACTGAAAACTGAACTGAAAACTGAGATAGCTAATACAGTTGTAATTTTAACCATTAAAAACCTTTCACAACGGGACAAGTACGAAACTTACCGCAAACTACCTCTGATTTTCTAAAACAACAAAATGGCGAAACGTAAAGTTTGAGGTCCCTCTAACCTGTGGGGG
The DNA here is from genome assembly GCF_043380555.1 of Nothobranchius furzeri. NCBI lineage: Eukaryota > Metazoa > Chordata > Actinopteri > Cyprinodontiformes > Nothobranchiidae > Nothobranchius > Nothobranchius furzeri. The sequence continues at coordinate 71,304,923 of NC_091748.1, forward strand.
AGTTGTTTTACCTGAATCACTGGCCGATACTCCGCCACTGTGATTCGTTCATTGTTGCTGGAGGCGGGCCCTTTGTGATTGGCCAACCACCTTGTAGCTCAGGCAAAGCTTAGTGGTAGATTCTTGGTAGCAGGACGCGTCGTGATTGGCCGTCTCTACTAATTCTTGGTAGCAGGAGGCCTCGTGATTGGTTGATTCTACCAAGATTTTGTCAGTCTCACAATCTGAAGGTCGTGAGTTCGAGTCTCACACGGGGCATATCTTTTCACTTTTACAACGTTGGAACGTTTTGGAATCATACATGGCGCGCCGCACACTAGTCAACCATCGATCTCATCAAACCCATCGACATTAATATGATCAAACCCCATATTAGGGTTCCGCTCAGAGTGTAGAACATGTGTTCGACTTTTAAACTCAGATGAAGGCAACGGGACTTCTTTGGTTATTGGTTAAACCAAAGAATTTCAGTTCAGCATGTGGACGTTAACGCTGAACTAAGAGCTGAATAAGGAGAAAATGATGAATGACACGCACACACACACACACACACACACACACACACACACGCACACACAAAGAGAGAGAGAGAGAGAGAGAGAGAGAGAGAGAGAGAGAGAGAGAGAGAGAGAGAGAGGATTAAATTTAGGATCAATTTTCCACCATACTTGAGAGAAGGAAAGATGATTTTTAAATCAGATCAATTAAACATTTTAATTCCATAATCATGAAAATGAACACATTACAAAACAGTATGCTAGGATTTGGGTCCAACATTTACAGAGATAAATCTAAAATGATGAGCCAGATTTCTTGTCATCCTTGACTCTTTCACTACAAACAACTGTTTACCTGAATCCCTGGCCGATACTCGGCCACTGTGATTCGTCCATTGTTGCTGGAGGCGGGCCCTTTGTGATTGGTCAACCACCATGTAGCTCACGCAAAACTTGGTAGCAGATCGCGTCGTGATTGGCCGTCTGTACTAAATTTTGGTAGAATCTTGGTAGCAGGACGCGTCGTGATTGGCCGTCTCTACTAATTCTTGGTAGCAGAAGGCCTCGTGATTGGTTGACAGCGCTCAGTCTCATAATCTGAAGGTCGTGAGTTCGAGCCTCACACGGGGCATAACTTTTTCACTTTTACAACATTGGAACGCTTTGGAATCATCCATGGCGCACACTAGTCGACCATCGATCTAATCAAACCCCATATTAGGTTCCGCTCGGAGTGTAGAACATGTGTTCGACTTTTAAACTCAGATGAAGGCAACTGGACTTCTTTGGTTATTGGTTAAACCAAAGAATTTCAGTTCAATACGTGGACGTTAAGGCTGAACTAAGAGCTGACTAAGGAGAAAATGATGAAGGACACGTCACACACACACACACACACACACACACACACACACACACACACACACACACACACACACACACACACACACACACACACACAGAGAGAGAGAGAGAGAGAGAGAGAGAGAGAGAGAGAGAGAGAGAGAGAGAGAGAGAGAGAGAGAGAGAGAGAGAGAGAGAGAGAGGATTAAATTTAGGATCCATTTTTCGACCATACTTGAGAAAAGGAAAGATTATATTAAAATCAGATCAATTAAACATTTTAATTCCATAATCATGGAAATAAACACATTAAAAACAGTATGCTATGATTTGGGGCCAACATTTACAGAGATAAATCTAAAATGATGAGCCAGATCTCTTGTCATCCTTGACTTTTTCACTACCTTACACACACATGCGCGAACACACAAAACTGTTTACCTGAATCCCTGGCCGATACTTCGCCACTGTGATTCGTCCATTGTTGCTGGAGGCGGGCCCTTTGTGATTGGCCAACCACCATGTAGCTCACGCAAAACTTGGTAGCAGGACGCGTCGTGATTGGCCGTCTGTACTAAATTTTGGTAGAATCTTGGTAGCAGGAGGCCTCGTGATTGGTTGACACTACCAAGATTTTGTGCAGCGCGTCAGTCTCATAATCTGAAGGTCGTGAGTTCGAGCCTCACACAGGGCGCTTTGTAATCATCCATGGCGCACACTAGTCTACCTAGTTTGGCAAGCCAGACTATATATGTGAATATATATATTCATACTTTGTAAAACAAGAATTTGGTCTAGTTCACTAGGCTATAGTCGACCATCAATCTCATCAAACCCCATATTAGGGTTCCGCTCAGAGTGTAGAACGTGTTCGACTTTTAAGTGCTCAGATAAAGGCGACTTCTTTGGTTATTGGTTAAACCAAAGAATTTCAGTTCAGCACGTGGACGTTAACGCTGAACTACTCCTCTCTGCCCACGTATATAGTCATTTTAAGAGGGAAAAATATGAGAAAGCTAAAGGTGGCATACTGAATTAATGATTTATTTGTTACTATCGGCGTACATTTAAGACCCTTTCTCTGGATTTTTTGACCATATCCTATGTTTATATAACTTTTTTAATTGATGCATATTTTGGCATTGTTTGTGGTGTGTATCCAGGCTGTTCCACAGTTTCACCCTCATGTAAGGAGACACAAATTAATATTATGAAAATATATTTAAAAAAAGTGAATGAAAAAAAATACTGATGCTTTTAGAATAATTTAAAAAATGCCAGGATTTACCAGCACCTGTCATGTGTTTGCTATTCACCTGTGTCTGGATTGGAAGCTGTAAGGAGAATTTTTACACACAAATGTATGTGTAGGCTGAACCAGAAGCGTCCTCTGGTTAACCACATCGACATGTCATCCGGTATACATACAACCACAGAGCGTTCTGCTACCAAGAATTGGAAGCGACGGGTTCGTTGGCCAATCACAGGAGGCCCTCCTCCAGCAACAACCAATAACAAATGTTCCCAGGTCTGCCCACTAGGCGTCCGCATGTACTGTCCTTTATTATCGTGTCATGTCGTTCTTGACTTGTTTATCATGTCGTTCTTGACTTGGTTTAGCCATTTTTAAATTGAAAATTCAGCGATGTCATTCGGTGAGTTTCTTTCTTGTATCATTTTATAAAATTTTTGTTTCTTAACTTACTTATATATTCTGTTTAGTTAGTTTAGTGCTCATTCACAGTAAACATTGCTGGCAAAACAGCAGAGACAAGTCATCTCTATGCCTTTCTTTAGCTCAGAAACTAAACCAGGTGATTTCAATCAGCACGGTGAATTAACCCATTGATTTGCTGAGCAGAACAAAAACACGGCATGGATTAGACTTGTTGACGCCAATGCCATAATTCCCATCTCTGCAAAACAGCATACATGCAACAAATCACTTCAGTACGAAAGTTGGGGGAAAATATTTACTGATGTGACTGCTGTTTTCAAATCCTCATCCGCGCATAGACATCTGAAACACCCCAAATTGCACGTTACCAAGAATTACTTCGTTTAAAAGTGTTAATTTAATTGCAATACACGACTGTTCAGCACATTCTTCACTGAAGACGTGTGGAAATGTGATGTTTGATTGAAAGAAGGTTTCTGAATCCAGTTTCTCAACCGGGCCAGTGGCGCAATGGATAACGCGTCTGACTACGGATCAGAAGATTCTAGGTTCGACTCCTGGCTGGCTCGATCTTTTTCGCCATGTTGGTAGTGGGCCTGCGACAAATTAACCAACGCTACAAAAAAGTGGGATAGAGGACGCTTCTGGTTCAGCCTACACGTACATTTGTGTGTAAAAATTCTCCTTACAGCTTCCAAAACAGACACAGGTGAATAGCAAACACATGACAGGTGCTGGTAAATCCTGGCATTTTTTAAATTATTCTAAAAGCATCAGTATTTTTTTTCATTCACTTTTTTAAATATATTTTCATAATATTAATTTGTGTCTCCTTACATGAGGGTGAAACTGTGGAACAGCCTGGATACACACCACAAACTATGCCAAAATATGCATCAATTGAAAAAGTTATGTAAACATAGGATATGGTCAAAAAATCCAGAGAAACGGTCTTAAATGTACGCCGATAGTAACAAATAAATCATTAATTCAGTATGCCACCTTTAGCTTTCTCATATTTTCCCCTCTTAAAATGACTATATATGTGGGCAGAGAGGAGTAGTTCAGCGTTAACGTCCACATGCTGAACTGAAATTCTTTGGTTTAACCCAGTTGCCTTTATCTGAGCACTTAAAAGTCGAACACAGGCTCTACACTCTGAGCGGAACCTAATATGGAGTTTGATGAGATCGATGGTCGACTAGTGTGCGCCATGGATGATTCCAAAGCGTTCCAACGTTGTGAAAGTGAAAAAGCAATGCCCCGTGTGAGGCTCGAACTCACGACCTTCAGATTATGAGACTGACGCGCTGCCTACTGCGCCAACGAGGCATATGATGTTCTCGGTGAAGTGGAAAATTTTGTCGAAATTTTCTTTATTCAAAAAAAATTTTTTTTAATCCGAGCACCGAATCTGTAAATCGCACAACGTGTGTTGTGTCTTTTGTTTTAATATTCTAGAAACTGTAGGATGTCCGTTTGAACAGGCATGTTACTTGCTGTCTTGACATTACACGCACAGTGATATTTGCTGCGGCCCCTTTAAATCCAATCTCCCGCGTTCCAACATAAGCGGAAACAGAAGAGCTTCTTTTCTCCATTTAAGCGCGCCAACAAAGACTGTTGAAGCAGGTCTGGCGGTTTATCGTCTTCTGCCAGTCGCTCAGTTTTCGGCCTCTTCGCTGTCCTTCTATCAAAATGCCAGAAGAAACGTCCACCGCGTCGTGCTCTGGGAGGTAAGCGTCGTTTGTAATTGTTCAATGAAGACAACAGCGCATGTAGAGGAAGGACGTTAGCGAAATTTTAGCCAAAGCGTCCGATGCATTGGTACACAGCACATACTTAAATAATATTGACCTTTATTGTAATAACGCAAACGTGCCGTTGGACACGAAAGCTCGCCGTGTGGTTAGTGGCAAGTAGCTCCAAACGCTGCTATCGCGAACAAGAAAGCTAGCTGGCTAACAACCACAAATGCTAACAACAACAAGGCGTGCTGGTCGGAACTAAAAGTTTGCTTCCAGAACAAAGTCGGACACATTGTGTTGGGTTTTAACTGAAGTTTGTTTCCCTGACAGTGCTGAAGAGAAGCCGTGTTCGTCAACAGCTGCAGCAGAAAAGTGAGCGCACGTGTTTTTACTAACTTTATTCCCACCAGCGCACCGAGAAGATAACATCTTAACAGTTTCTGTTTTCTTTCTCTCGCTGTAGCTCAGCTGATGTCATGGAGGAGGCAAAGAAACTGATTGGCACAGGGAAACGGCATCTAGTGATGGGGGATGTAGTTTCTGCTGTTAATGTCTTCCAGGACGCTTGTGGCATTCTGTGAGTCTCGATTAAATTAATTTCACTGCTAATTGAACTGATTTTTCTTATTTAAATTCCTTCTGCATGTGGGATTTGCCTTTTTATTTACAACTGTAGTTTTCTTGGACATTTTCTGTCACTTGTAAGGTACTAAATCCAGGTTGTCATATGTGTGTGTGTGTGTGTGTGCAGGGCTGCAAAGTATGGAGACACTGCAGATGAATGTGGTGAGGCCTTCTTCCTTTGTGGGAAGTCCCTACTAGAGCTCGCAAGGTTTGTCACTTTTCTCCAGTGAATAATTAAAATACATGTTCTTAATGGTGCCATTTTAAGATTTCTAACTACTGATTAGTTTAAGGGATCTGCTACTTTCCCATACCCCTTTTAAACATGCAGGGGTGCATTTGCAACATGCACATTTCATTTTTACTCGCCAGTGGGGAGCAAGGCTGGCTGCAGACTTGGGTTGAGTTTTTGTAATGCTTCTGGTCAGGAGTTGGTCAAATCAAGTTGGATAAGAAAATAAATAAACTGGTGTTTTATGAAATTTCAGTTGCTAAAATGAATCTACCTGGCATTTAAAGTCTCTCTTTAATGTATCTTGTGTGTGTTCTTGACAGGATGGAAAATTGTGTCCTTGGGAATGCACTTGAGGGAGTCCCGGAAGAGTCGGAGGAAGAGGAGCAGCCCAAAAACCCGAACATTGAGAGTGCTGACAACCTTGATGGTCCGTAAACAATTGCATTTTATTTATTTACTTTTGTTATGATTACTTTTCTATGGTGCTTCGGTTATTACAATCACTCTTACCTGGAGACAGACTCCTCCCCCTAGCCACAACAGACTTAATTAAATAAATAAGTAACTTACTGAAAGAAGACGGCAGAAGTGGATCGGTAATCTCCGGCTTAAAACAGGAGCTGAAACTGAGTTTACAGCGATCGCTTTCTAACTGGTAGATTACTAAATGTTTTGACATTTTATTAAAGTTACTTGGAAACCGCCATAAAAACGGCAGGTAAAGAGTTTGGTGCTGTATTCACCTGTCCTCTATGCAAATGGCTTTCAGAGTGCTAATGTTTTAGCAGTTAGCTTAGTGATGTAAAGAGGCATTCATACCTTAATATCAAACGTGTCAGAAATTTGGGTTTTAAAGGCATATAAAGTTAGTTGGATCCTAGCACACACTCATCGTTAGCATTAGCGATATCGTTATCAGTGGTTAATGAATTAAAACGGCACAACTGGCTACTTACCCAAGCAAAAACAAGACGACTGTCATTTAAAGCTTCTCCAGAACCCTTAAGCCGGGCGGGCACTGTGTGACTTTTTCACTCGTAGCACTCCGCTTCAGCTCAAACTGTACGACTTCCTCGCAGAGCAGATCTCACGAGCCATGCGCTCACACTGTACGTCTGGTAGCAACACGTCGGACCTAAAAATGTGCTAAAAATAGCAGTTTTTACACAACACGTCAGACTTTTTTTTCTTGCCTGTTGTCCTTGGGGAGTGCTGCAGGAGGACACACAGGGATTTATGGGGGTTGGATGAGGAAAACGAAATAAAAGAAAGTAAATCTGTGTTTTGTGATCAGTTTAATTTGACATGAACACGACAAACACGCTTTCTTGACAATCTTTGTGTAAAAAAAAAAAACAAAACAAAAAAAAAGTGTAGAAATAAAAACGAACAACGTGTGTTATTAGGGAAATAGCGGACGAGCGGCGTTGATGCAGGATTGCGCATGCGCCGTGAGCGGTTCTGATACTTTTTGGGTCGCAGCTGCTCACTGTGCCGCTTCAACAGTGCGATACCCTCACGAGGGACGAGCAAAATATCAAACACGCCAGAAGTCCGTGCGAGCTCACGATTGCTGATCGGCAGCTGGTCACGTGGTGTTAATCTCCTCTCGTAACCCCCTGTACACTACACGACCGCTCGGCTCAAAACTCGCCCCGATCTCGTGGATTCTCGCACGAGTGGAAAATCAGCTCAAAAAAGTGAGAAAGTCGCACAGTGTACGCCTGGCTTGCCACTAAAAGGTTAGCCAACCTGAAATAAAAGAGCTGGGGGCCTCCGGGCTTGTTAAAGGTTTTTGTTTGGTTTGCTGTGTAATATGAGGCGGGCAGCACAAGGTCATGCTGATTGCCTCAGCTCTGGCTAAATCCTCCAGTATGAAAAGTCTGACTTTTAGAACTACATGGGTCATAACCTAAAGGAAGATGTATTTTCTTTTTTTTGTCTGCCAGCTCATTTAAAGCCTTAGCTTTGATCTATCGAGCTGTGTTTAGAGTAGCAAAACACTTCCTGTCCCCGTTTGAGTTTTGCACAACTGCAGTCATGTGGGGGAAACCCAGCGATTGTTTTCTGATTAAAATTGGGGCATTCAGGCTTCAGCCCTGTTGCCGGCGCAGTACAACTGACCTTTTGTGTATTTGTATTAAACTGATGTCAGATGATCAATATGTGCAACTCTGGTGCAGAGGAAACCAGAGCAGAGCTGCGGAAGCAGGTCTATGACTCGATGGCAGAAGAGGCAAATATGGAGGCAGTTGGCCTAAAGCTGGAGTCCAAAGACGTGACGAGCAGCAGCCAGGTGGAGGAAGAGGCTGGTTCTGATGAACACGGCCTGACTGGATCTGAAGAGCCTTCAGGCTCCAGTGAAAATGAGGCCAAGAGTTCAGTCCAGCCGGGCTCGGATGCTTCTGCACAGGATGTGGGTGAAGAGTCTGAAGGACCTAACGCCAGAGAAGACCAAACCGAACCAGAAAAGCAAAACGATGCGGTATCTGTGGAGATGAAAGATGAGGAGTCTGATCCGGAGGCTGAAGAAGACGAGGGTAGTAGATCTATGGATACAGAGCACAGGGGTGGATGGGTCGGGCTGAACACTGGTTAATGCAGGTCAGGCGGTGAAGTAAAGGGACACGCTGAAGCACTTGGGTGGATCTGTTTCCTAGTTTAAGCGTTCCCTTTATCCTATGTGTCCCAGAGTTAAAACCGTCTTTGTGTGTATTTTCAGATGATGATGATGATGACGACGAGGACGAAGAGGATGGAGAGAAAGCTGCTCAGGATGATGTCCGTTCCTCTGTGCTCCGTAGTGGTGGTTGGTTTGTTGTGTTGGTTGTAAACCTGGTCTTTACCCTGCAGGAGGAAGACGAGGTCGGGAACTTGCAGCTGGCGTGGGAGATGCTGGAGGTCGCCAAAGTCATCTTTAAACGGTGCGTGTTAATGCTGCGATGGATTTTAAAATTCCACGTGCAGCGTTTATTTGTCCTGCTCGCTAATCCTCTTCCCGTCTGCAGAAAGGAGAGCAAAGACGAGCAGCTGATGGCAGCCCAGGCTTATCTGAAACTTGGAGAAGTCAGCGCTGAATCCGGTGAGATTTGTAGTTCCAGAGCAGACTGTTTTTGGGTTTTAGTCCGGATCTGACCAGATTGTGTCCCCAGGGAACTATCCTCAGGCCCTAGTGGACTTCCAGGACTGTCTCGCCCTGCAGCTGACGCACTTGCCCCCCCACAGTCGCCTGCTGGCTGAGACCCACTACCATATCGCCACGACGTTTTGCTACATGGGCCACTACAGCCATGCCATTCAACACTACAACAGCTCCATAAAAGTCATAGAGACCCGTCTGGGTAGGACTCGCGCTTCCTCGTGAGGATTTCTATGATCAGAGCTCCTGTTTGAGGCCGTCCACGTTTCTTTGTGTGCAGCCATGTTGCAGGAGATCATTGACGCAGCAGAAGGAGCTGACGGTGCAACAGAAGAGAAGAAGGAGATGGAAGAGCTCAATCAGCTTCTACCGGACATCAGAGAGAGGGTGGTAGATGCCAAGGAGAGCATGAGAACAGCCAGCGCTGCCTCGCAGGCCATTCAGCAGACCCTAGTGAGTACAAACGGGTTAAAGCGGGGTTTGTCATGTAGCGGCGTGCCCTTCCTGTAGGAGCATGAGGGGTGGTCTGGCACGAGAGGCAGGAGAATCTGGGTAGCATCTTTTTGTGTGCTGGAACATTAAACCCCTCTGGTCACTAGGTGGCAGCAGCAAGGTCAGTCGCATTTATTTCTAAAGCACTTATTATTGCTTCTGCAACCCAAAGTGCTGTACAACACAAGATGAATCGCGAACAAGTATAACTAAAAACCATAAAAATCAGCAAGTTGAGATAAAAACAGCGTTGCATCAAAGAGAATGACGATTACAAAATAAACATCTTACATAAAAGCCGGGTTGAATAAATGAGTTTTAAGCAAGGACTTGAAGACATCCAGACTTTGTGAGGTCCTGATCTGCAGAGGAAGACCGTTCCAGAGTGGGACCGGCCACAGAAAAAGCCCCGTCTCCTCTCGTCTTTAGGCGAGCCGTTGGAACCGATGACTAAAACTGAGAGCCCGACGCAAATTCCTGGCAGGAGTGTAGGGTGACCATAAATCATCCGTATAAGGAGGGGCCAGACCATGAAGCGACCATTTAAACTGAATCCTGCAATGCACTGGCAGCCAGTGAAGGGAAGCAAGCACTGGAGAGATGTGATCGTGCTTCCTTGCATTTTGAACCAGTTGCAAGCAGTTTAAGGCGGAATGCCCTAATCCATAGTACAGGGAATTGCAGTAATCTAGTCGACAGGAGACGAAGGGATGAATAACATGTTCAAAGACCGTTTCCGGCAAATAGCACTTAAGCTTTGCAAGCTGCCTCAAGTGATGAAAACCAGACGGGACCACTGCACTTACCTGTCTGTCCAGTTTAAACGAAGCATCCATAAAAAACCAGGTTTTTCACATAAGGCTTTACAAAATCCTAAAGGGAACCAAGTGGGCTCACCGCACCCTTCAACAGGTCTCCACTGCCAAAAACTAAAATCTGTCTTCAGGTCATTTCATAAAATTAATTGACATCCATTGCACTCAACATCCCATCTGTTTAACCCATAGACATAAGTAAATATTGGACAAGCCGTGCCCAGTTTGGTCGTCACGCCCAGATAACCTGGGAGTAGGGCTGTGAGGGTGGAAGCCCGTAACTCAATAGATGCTCTAAATGGGTCGACATTTTCCCTGAATCATGGGTCGGGTGTGTCCTCATTGGCAAAGGCTATCCCGGGATTCCTTGCAGACCAGATTTTTGCTCTTGTAGTAATGTTTGACAAAGCGTGAGGATTACAGTTTTAAATGTAGTATGTTAACGTCTGGCAGTACAAAAGAACTCGGGTTGTGGAAATGAGCTTATTGTTTGTTTATGTAAAATAAAAACTGTCTTTAAGGGCAACGCCTCAACTTCATCAACGCTCCCGTGTGAAAATGGAGGCCCTTCGTCATCATCGGCCTTTGCCGCACCCAGCCAGGTAACGCCGCAGCTTCCGCTTCTCCCCTTAACTCTACAACGGTCTACGTAATCCAGCTAAACTCGTTTCAGATTCCAGTCAAAGCGTGTGACGGCGCCTCGTCTTCCAAAGCCGTATCTGACATCTCTCACCTTGTGAGGAAGAAGGTAAAAGCTGCCCCCCCCCCCCCCCCCCCCCCCCCCAGTCACCAGTCCCAAAATGAGTACTTTTCTTTTTAATCTCTTAACTTTTAGCTTCTGTGGTAAATTTGGCCGTGATTGCGTGCTCTGTGCTGCTCGCCGTTTCATGTGGTGGCTGTAGGTCGTGATGGTTTGTGTCCTTCGGTGTGTGTTGTGGCTTTTATGACCGAGGTAGACGTGTTGCATGTCAGATTGTGTTGTGGTGCAGCTTGGAGTAAGGAGGGGGACATCTTAATAAATTGTATGATGCGTTTTTTTTTGACAAAGATTTCTTCTACATGAATGCTGTGTGCAGAAACCTTTATCCTTCATCACTGCCTGGTTTTGTTTCTGCACAGAGAAAACCAGAAGAGGAGAGCCCAGTAAAGGACACAGATGCTAAAAAGCTGAAACAGGAAGTCGCTGTTAACGGCGGCGGCGGCGACTCTAGTGCCAGCCACAGCAAAGAAATCCAGGAGGAAAAATCTCAGGAGGCGAGTGATAGGCCCCTCGTAGTGACTCTACTACCAAAAGACTGGAGCTGTGCTGTGCTTTTGCTCCCCTTCGTGGCCGTTTACTCCTGTTGCCCTTACCTGAGCCATACTGAAGTAGCAGCATGCGATGGGCAAAACTTCCTGTTACTGTTTCACTAAGCTGTGTTGCTTTAAGATCAGTTTTCTATGTGTTGGCACCTGTTGAAGGTTACGTCAGCGCAGCCAGAGTCAAGTTTCCAGAAAATGACTTACTGTTGTGTCATTGTGCAAGTGACAAGTGACGCAGTGGCCATCAAAAGTAAATCTGCACTAGTGATTCATTAAGCTGGTGGACATTAACGTGTGGTTTCATTTCTCTTCTAGCCTGCTACCCAGTCGGCCTCTGTCGACTCATCAGCGTGATGGCCTTCTTCTTCTTCTTCCTGCCTCCTGAAACCAGCACAGCATGCCTGTCGGATCCACCGTTCACTTGTCTTGTTTCTGTAAATAAGTCCCATTTTCACAGATCTGTCACATTTTGTATACTTATAGAAAAAATTAAAGAATTTGCAGATGAACATTTAGAAGCTTTTTCTTAATTATGCACTCCGAAGGCTTTGTTGCCTAACTAAGAGCAGCAGAAGAGGATGTGTGTGCTTTGGTTTATAACTTTGCTCATGCTATTTTTATATGTACCATGGTTAATGGCGTCCAGGTTGCACGGTAGCGCCCTCTGGTGGTTAATCTAGAACTGGGGTGAGATGGTATTACTGGGACAACGTAAAGCGTGTTTCTTTAGACAGGAGGGCTAAAAGGGTTACAGCAGTATCTTGTAGTGGTTGGGGACGTAATTAAATGCAGTGTGACTAAATCTTTTTCCCAGTTGATGCAGTTCTGGGAAAAACCCATTTGAGACCATTGCTTTATTTTCCTTGTCTCTTAATACATCAAACTGTTACAAAGACTAGTTTAATTTACTACACAGTAATCTAGTCAGATGTAATGGTAAAGTACTAAGTCACTAAAAATGAATCTAAAAGTCCTTTACAGGTCATGATCGGTGTTTTTTTTTTTATTATTTTTTTAACTGTTTCACACATGTTCATATTACAAACACTGAAAGTTACCCAAGGAACTCTGAACACGCCCATGTTTTTCTAACACAGCAGTGTGGTACAGAGCTGTAAACTCTTAATAACATAACTAAATGTATCTACATAAATTAATACTAGACCTGTGTGTGTAATCTATTAAATGGTTAAATAACCTTTTGAAAAAACCTAAGCTTAACATTTTGAAATTGTTTTCATTCTTAAATTGTGCTTAAATAAAACTATGTAAGAGGGAATGTTTCTCCAGTAATGCAAATATTACTGAGACCTTTTTATTCAATTCTTTCAGTTTCTATTACGTCTTAAAGTCTGCTTTGTTTTTTTTCCAATGGCTGATGTATTATGACACTTATTAGTTGTATGCCAATCAAGACAAAAAGGGCGGAGTCAGTTTGTGATTGGCTGTTCATTCAGTCAGACGTAAGAAATTGCACACAAAGTATCGAATGAAACCTGATGGTATTTAGGCCCAATCTCAATACTCGCCCTGCAGTCTTCAGCGAAGTGCACTTGGAGAAAGTGCACTGTAAGGCTTTAAGTATGTAGCACACAAGTGTGCAAATAAATGCAGAATTAAGACGGAGAGCATTGCGTCATCAACCGCAATGCATGCCGGGATTCTGGTCTCTGTGATATATTTTTTAAAAACCTTAACAACTTTCGAACAAACAATTATTTGAAGTGAATTTGCATTTATTTACTGCTTTGTCTAAAAGTTTCAGAGCATCAACTTATCGTCGTAAAATTAACAACTTTCATTAGAAAATACATTGGCCCCATCCCATTACTCGCACTTCATTTGCGCGTTCCCAGCCAGGGGTGCAAGTACGTAGGGTGTCCCGATTCTCAAGTGCAGAAGTTGTCCACGCCCCCATTGCACCCTTAATCTGCACTTCACCCAAGTCTGCAGCGATGCAGACCTCGGGCAAGGGTATGACCCACAAGTCGTTGCCGCAGGAGAAAGGCTCAAGTTCCTCTGCTGAAAATATGTATTTTTTAATTCAATTAGTTATTTTAGGACTATTGTTTGATGCTCTAAAACTTGTAGACAAAGCAGCAATAAATGTAAATTCATTTCAAATAACAGTTTGACTGTTTAGAAGTTGTTATTAAAGGTTTTTGAAAAAAGTATCACAGCGACCAGATTCCCGACATGCGTTGCGATCGGAACGCGACGCTCCCTGTCTCAATTCTGTAGTTATTTTCACACTTGTGTACTACGCACTTGAACCCTACTGCGAACTTTCTCCAAGTGCACTTTTCTGAAGTCTGCTGTGTGAATATTGAGACTGGGCCATATTTTCAAAAAAGGCACTTAAGCTTTTTCTCCCGCAGCGATGAATTGTGGGTAATACCGAAGTCTGCAGCAATGCAGACTTTGGTGAAGGGCAGGTCAAGGGTGCAAAAGGGGCATGATCAACTTCCGCATTCGAGAATCAAGACACCCTATGCACTCGCACCACTCTGCTCGGGATCATGCAATTGAAGGGCACAAGGGTGGAAGTGCGAGTACTGGGATTGTGCCTAAGTACATACTCCTGTGCGCTAATTGGCGAGCCGATATCCAGGAAAATAAAACGATGTTTAACGATTAGCCAATGGTTTTGCAGATCACACCAACTAATTTTGACTGACAGCTGAAAAATGTCATTGTGAAATGATCAGCCAGTGGAAAATCAAAACAGACTTTGAAATAGAAGCACGTTATGTGATAAAAACTGAAGGAACTAAATAAAAATGTCTCAATAATAATTTGCATTATTGTTGAAAATGTCCATATGAAATAGTTTTATATTCAAAAGCACAGAAAGAAGCATGACCTCACAACTGCATTGATCTGAGGGACCATACTAAATCCTGCATCCAATTTCACCCCAAGACTGGTAACTCACCTGTTGAGGTCCAAACCTGGAAGAGTCGGAGCCACGGAAGTGCGAGAGGTTCCTGGGGTCAAAAAGAAGAGCCTCAGTCTTTGACTCATTAAGTTTAAGGAAGTTAGCTGCCAGCCACCCACTCACATCAGAGAGACAATCTGTGAGCAGTAAATCTGCGTTTAGTTTATTCATTGCCAAGTATATCTGACAATCATCAGAGTAGATATGGTAGCCTATGCCGTACCGCTTGAAAATATTTCCCAATGGGAGAAGATCCTGAATATGGAGAACAGAAGAGGCCCCAGGACAGAACCCTGTGGCACCCCCAGGTCAACAGAAGGCAGAGAGAGGCACAGCCACCAATACACACACAAAAAGACCGAATTGCCAAATAACAATGGAACCAGCCCAGTGCTGGACCCGAAAGACCAACCCAGTATTACAGACGATCTAACAGGATTTGGTGGTTGACTGTATTAAAAGCTATTACTTTGTTCTTGTTTACACAGCTTAGGAAAAAAAATTAGTTTTTTACCTTACATGTTTCAGCTAATGAGCCATTATCAGAGTTCACCGATGGTGGCATCACTTTTGTTTATCCATGGACATCTGCTGCCCGCGGATAAACGGAAGTGATGCCACCAACATTTCATCAGCCGAAACATGTAAGATAAAAGCTGTGTAAAACAAACAAAAAAAAAACAACAACAACAACAAAAAAAAAAAAGGATTATGAAGTTACACAGAGAACAAATGTACAAAAGTGTATCAAAAGCTGCAGAGAGATCTAACGGCAGCAGCAAATGCTTTTTATGTATCGGTCTTGTATGTTCTGCTTTAAATAAGGAACATTACATGTATTAGATTGTTAATCATTTAAGGTTAATGTCTATATGGACAGGGATTTTTCTAAACAAGCGATCCTTGAACGTCTTAAAAAAACTGTTTTGGTTTTTTCTGTTCACTCTGTTCCACACTCCAGTCCAGTAGGTGGCGGTAATGCACCTTTGTTTGCTAACCGCTAAAAGCTTTTAGACAAGCAGTAAAAGAAGGAGGAGACGGGAAGCTGTAGTTAGCCCTATGTTTTGGTGTGTATCACTGATGCATACATAATCTATAATGTCTATGGGGCATTGGCATGAATAATGTATGCTTTGGTGTGTGTGAATATTTGAGGAGGGCAGAGATACGCATGCCATTCCCCATAGAAGAATATTCGAGGACCTTCATTTCAGTGTCTGGGAGAGAAACAGCGACTAACTGCTGCAGCTGCGATTATATTTTTACTAGGTTGGAAAAACTCAACAGAACCAGAGATCTTCTGCGGAGCTCCACAATAAGGTCAGCAGCAAATCTTTTCTACAGACTCCCCAGTCCTCTGATCTGCTGCTGTTTCTTCTGAGAACGGGCTCGTCACGAGGCTGAAGTTAGCTTCCGGTTCCAGCTTCCAATTCGGGAAACGGCTAAAGGGCCATTACACCCAATTTTTCTCTACTCTGACCATCTTTATTCTGCTCTAGTTTAAAAACGACTACACCCACACTCTTCAAACATGTTGTAGAGAATTGGAAGCTAACTTCAGCCTCGTACAGGGTTCCTCATAACTGTTCGCTTCAGTTCGTCGCGGGTCGCTGCTCCGTCTCTCATCCATCCATCTCGCATCTCATCTCCAACGAAAAAAAACAAAACAAACCAAAAACAAATCTGATTAGTTTTTAGGTGAAAATCGGTTAGCTGGACTCCTGTGGGGTTTCTATGATCTCTGTGATAGCAACCACACACATCGTGTACGTAGACATGCTACAGATACAATGGGGTAACAGTATCTCAGAGCCATTTAAGGTTAGTAAAAGTGTCAGACAACGAGGCACTCCGTCTCCTCTTCATGGATGACCTATCAGTAGGTGCTTTTATAGGACACACACAAAAATCCTGCCATGTGAATTCATGGATTATTTTTCACATTCTGTCTCTCACAGTTGAAGTGTACCTATGATGTAAATTATGGGCCATTCCCATCTGTACCGGGTCGGCCCGGGCCGGGTAGCCCCAGTCGGCCCCAGCCTGGCCCGGTTGATTCCACACATCCTTGTCTTAAGCCCATGTGGGCTGATTCTACCCACCAATCAGAGGCTTGCTCTAATGGAAGGTGTGAATTTGCTGTCAGCAGTGGGTGTGTTGGCCCTGGTCGGCCTGAAGCAGACCCCCTCGAGAAGAGGGCTGAGAATGAGCCTTGGTTGGCCCGGAAAAATACCAGGCCACCCAGATATGTAAACAACCTACGCTGCCCGGGCCGACCCGATACAGATGGGAATGGCCCATTACTGACCTCTGTCATCATTTTAAGTGGGAGAACTTGCACAATCGGTGGCTGACTAAATACTTTTTTGCCCCACTGTAACTGGATTGCAGCTTTAAGAATTCCTCTGTCTTGATATTGCCCTCTTTATACTTTACATATTTTAAATCTATGCCTGTATATCAGTTTTTTGTGGCATTCTGTGTGAAACAAACACTTTAAATCAAGGTTACAGGTAGGGCTGCACGATATTAAGAAAACCTGCAATATTCGATAACAATGATTAATATTGCGATGACGATATTACTTACGATAAATAAAAACTTAACTCAGGAACAAAAATAATCAAAAACAAAAGAAATTAAAAAAATCATGAAAATGAGAAAAGCTAAAGATGTGAGGACAGGGGAAAAGAAAATGAAAATGAACAAGAATCAGTGGATCCCAGGAAAAGCGGAATCAGCAAAAAGAGCAGAGCAAAGCTAACTCAGGTGTTTGCTAACCATCAGAATTAAGTGCCGCCCGCCTTACCCCCAAATTCCACTACCTCCGCTCCGGTCCGCCCCCGCCTTCCGCAGCCGCTCGCTTCCGAACTCAATTTTTACTGGTACCCGCTCTACAACGGCTCCGCTCCGGTGCGGAGACCTGAGGGGGGCAAACAAGCATGCGCGGGATTTTCGAGATCTTGCGATACAGTCCGAGCAGTAAACGCGGAAGTTAGATCCAAACACCGGTTGTGTGGGAGAAGCATCAAAATGAACTGTTTAATCTGCCCATCATTCGTGTTGAGAGATCAGCAGTGTTTGGCTCAACAAAGTGTGACTACTTTGATAGTAGAAACTGTATTTATGGCTTACTTTTGTGCAT
Source organism: Nothobranchius furzeri (assembly GCF_043380555.1). Classification (NCBI taxonomy): domain Eukaryota; kingdom Metazoa; phylum Chordata; class Actinopteri; order Cyprinodontiformes; family Nothobranchiidae; genus Nothobranchius; species Nothobranchius furzeri. The sequence continues at coordinate 71,322,379 of NC_091748.1, forward strand.
TTAAACTTCAGCCGCCATTGATAGTTGTTAAAAGTTGTTAAACCTGTGCATATGAAACAAAAAACGCCTTTTGTTTATCGATTTATTTTGAAAAACGGAAAGTGTGCTTGCTCCTTTTTCTGTTGGACGGTTGTGATTTCTGTCCATTTACTGTGGAGGTGCTCCGGCGTCCGGCAAAAATAGGATCAATTCTATTTTTGCCGGACGCCGGAACAGAGGGCGGCGCACGGCGCCGCACTGCCAGAGCACGTCCGCAGTAGTGGAATTGCTCTGATTGACTACAACGGGACCGATTTTGCTCCGGCGTTCGTGTCGGAGCAGAGCGGAGCGGAGGTAGTGGAATTTGGGGGTTAGGGGCGGGCATCTAACCTATGAGAACCCACCCATTTGGCCCAATGGGTGAAGAGCTCTATTTGATTTGTTAAAAAACATCGTGCTTCCGTTTGATTGACAGAATGCATAATGTGTAGCAAACATTTGAGCTGACCATTCATTGCGATATTATCTGTTCTTTGCGATATGCATATTGCGCATGCTGCTATCGCGATAACGATATATTTACGATATATTGTGCAGCCCTAGTTACAGGTTGTCAACATGTTATAAAAGTCAAATTAATTCCAGTGCGTTTACATTGTTTAGTCTCTGTATATTATTTCACTGCAAAATGTCACTCAATTTTCTGAGTCAGTTTTTATCGCACCAGCTTAAAGCAATAACACAAATGTTATGTGAGTGATTATAAAGTCAGTGGTCAACAAATCACATCACGTGTTTCTGTGTTTCCTACAGATATGAAACAGATGGCTGTGGTTAAAGAAGAAGCTCCTGAAGAACAGAGTGCTGGTGTGGACCAGCAGGATCCAGAACACCTCCACATAAAGGAGGAACAGGAGGAAGTCTTTACCAGTTTGGAGGGAGAGCAGCTCCATTTGAAAGAGGAGACTGATGCCACCAGTTTTTGGTTCAGTGCAGTTTCTATAAAAAGTGAGGATAATGACGAGAAACCTCTGGTCTCACAGCTTCATCAGCATCAAATGGAAGACAGACACGTTCCAACCAGCAGCTCAGCAGACCAGAAATCAGCAGAAACTGGTGGAGGAGCAGAAACTAGCAGGAACCCAGATCTGAACCCTCATGAACAGACATTCGATTCTTCAGAGACTGAAGTTAGTGGAGATGATGAAGAGGACGACGATGCGAATCTAGACTCTGAGCTATCAGACTCTGGGTCTGAAAATGGAGACGGAGACAAAAACAGGAATGGAAGCAGATCTTCTGAATCAGATGTTAAGACTGTTAACAAATATTTTACCTGCCCTGAATGTGGTAAACAAATTCTCCACAAATGCGCTCTCCAGAAACACGTGAGAGTAAAAGGTCATTCAGGAATAAGGTCTTCATGCTGTTTGATTAATAAGAAATGTGTTGGAGTGAAGCAACATGTAGACTCATGCATGAAAGTCCAGAAAAAACAAAAATCATTCAGTTGTAATTACTGTGAAAAAAGATTCAAGAGAAATACACATCTAACTGAACACATAAGAATCCACACAGGACAAAAACCTTTTGTTTGTGAGCTCTGTGGGAAAAGATTCAGCCGAAAGACATATTTAAACAGTCACATGACGGTCCACACAGGACAGAAGCTTTTTGCCTGTGAGCTCTGTGGACAAAGATTTAGTCATAAAACAAATTTAAACAAACACATGAGAGTCCACACTGGACACAAACCTTTTACCTGTGAGCTCTGTAAACAAAGATTTACCTTAAAGAGAAGTTTAAAAAGACACATGAGTATCCACACAGGACAGAAGCCTTTTGGCTGTGAGCTCTGTGGACAAAGATTTAGCCAAAAACCAAGTTTAAACAGACACATGAAAGTCCACACAGTAACTTAGTGAGGTTGAGTTGGTGTCTCCACTTTAGATCATATGACTTTGTCCAAGATTGTGTCTCCTTTCTAACTGATGGTTGTCGATTTTAGAAAAAATATCTACTAGATAGAAATTAGGATAATTTAATTATTAGTTTCAAAAAATATTGAGATTTTTTTAAGCTAATAAAAATTAGGGCTGCACAAATGTATTGTTACTGCAATATCATCGTGCGTAATTGTCCCATTGCAAAGAAAAGAAAAACACGGCAATAACTGGTTAGTTCAATTGTTTGCTACACATAATCCCTATTCTCACTCTCACAGAAGCATTAAGTTTTTGACCAATCAAATTGAGCCCTTCACACATTTGGCATATTGGTTCTTATACAGTAGATGCCCGCCCCCTAGAGAAAAGACAATTTAGGAGGCTAGCAAACAAACACCTGAGTTAGCTTGGAGAGCGTCGCAATGACTAAGGACAAGCTGTGTGCAGAAAATGTTAGGGAGAAAGAACTCATTTTTAAAACAACACTTCTCTTATTTGGAGATATTTTGGTTACAATAAAGGCAATATTCAACAAGCACAAGTATTATACAAAACATGTCACTTGTGGCAACCATGACAGGAAACAAGACAACTTACCATTGTCACCTCCAACAAAACCATAAGTTAAAGTCCCATTAGTTATCACACTGTTGTGTGAAATTTGTTTTCCACGTTTGGTACGACCGACCATAGATTTGAGCCCACGATCTCCCAGTCTGTGTGATATTCATTACTATTAAGCTACTGAGCTGGTCATAAACATTATATATGGAGCTCAAGAAAGCAAGCGATGGCAAACCCAAAGTTTCTGACGTTAAAACAAATAAAAGCACAACAGCTTACCAGATGTTCATCTACTGAAGTTTTGGGAATGAATTGAGTTTTATTTTCTGTTTGCATTTTACTTTTTTTTTTTTTTTTTTTTTTAATTCCTGGATAAATCTACTTATGTGTGAAGACTGTTTTATAGCTATTTACATTTAAATTTGTAACGGAATGTCATTTACTGACTGAACTCTGTTTAGATTTATCCAAGCCATGTTTCTCAGTCAGGGTTTCTAAACCTTTTTGAGTTTTGGTTCAGTCAATCTTAATAAAGATTCAATTTCCAGGGAAAGGATGGGAATCTGCTTGCCCCGTAATGCTTCAGTAATCCGAAGGTTGCAGGTTCAATCCCCGCTCAGTCTGTCGCTGTTGTTGTGTCGTTGGGCAAGACATTTAACCCACCTTGCCTGCTGGTGGTGTTCGGAGGGACCGGTGGCGCCTGTGTACGGCAGACTCGCCTCTGTCAGTGTGTCCCTGAGCAGATGTGATACATTTGCTATAATGTAGCTCATCATCACCAGGATGTGTGTGAATGGGTGAATGACTGATTGTGTTGTAAAGTGCCTTGGGGGCTTCCAGGACTCTAGAAGGCACTATATCAAATACAGGCCATTTACCATTTTGTGTCAGCATCTTGCAGTGGTTTTGAGCCTTGAGGATGATTTATACATCTCCGTGAACTTTGCAACGGAGAGACGCACACGGAGTGTCGGAAAGGTTTTCGATGACTGAGAACCTCCATCAGCTCTGTCTCCTGTCTGCCCACAATTATTAAAATAAATATTGTGTTTGACAAGTTTTTTGTGCTGCCAAATATCTCATTTTGATTCCAGTTTTGATATTTTAATGGATATTTATAAATTACATTAATTGAATTATCACATTGTTGCATGTTTAACTAGCTCTATTGTGATTAATTAAACTAGCATCTCACTGTTAAAAGCTCGTTTTAATTTCAAGCATGTTTAAGTATTTATGGACATGAACAAAAACAGGAAATATATAAATTGAGATTTATTTAATTAATATAACAAATAAGGGGGAAAGAGTCATTGAAAGGCACATTCTTCTGGAAGCTCCTGATCCTGACGACACCAGCAGGAGACCAGCTGCAGACACCAGTGGATCACCTACAACCAAGAGAGCAGCTGGTATCAGTAAATAAAGAAATCAGGGCAGTTTTAGTGGGCTGAACACATTACAGAATAATTTTCTCATGGGGTAGTTTCCTAACTTTCTATGCAGCAGATTGTAACTTGAGCCCAGGGCTCCTGGAGAGCTGCTATCCAGCACGTTTCAGTGGTTTTCCTGCTTTAACAGGTTAGATTAGCTGTTAAGCAGCTCAGCTATTTGTTGCTGATTAAAACCAGGTGTGTTGAAGCAGATAAATCTCTAAAACATGCTGAATACTAGCTCTCTAGGGCCGTGGAGCCAAACCCTGCAGCTAATCTAATGCTATGGCTAACGACTACTTACCATTCAGAGCTGGTTCTGTTGGGTCGGTTCCGCTAGTTTCAGGCAACTCACAAGCTCAAAACAATAAGGCTCAGGTCCGCTTGTCTCCTCCAAATAGACTTGGTCCCTTTCTTCTCGAGTGTCTGAGTAAGGAGGGGGAGAAACGTCCTCCACTTCTAATAACTGCTCAGAGTGAAGGGAGCTAGCATCGTCTCGTTACCCATCATCTTCGTCACTGCCGCGGCTCCGCCCTCTCGGTCCGCCAGGCAACGCCTACTAATGTTGCAGTTTTTAAAATTGATACGCGGGTGGAGTAAGACTCTGAGGGGGACATTACCACTTCTTTAATGAGAGTGAGATTCAGCCTGACAAATTAAATATGGCACTTTTCCTGTTACTAACTTAAATTAGAGTAGTTGTTATTTTGCACAGAAAAAGTAAAAAATTTAAGCATTTTAGTTTTTCTTTTTTATGAGAGGGGTACACGGCATGCATCAGTTTATATCAGCATCAGAAATTAAGAGTCAGACAATATCTGTATATCAGATATCAGTAAAAAAGCTAATATCTAGTATTCCTAATATGTTTTTATTTATTTAGCAGACGCTTTTCATCCAAAGCGACTTACACTTTATAACCTATAGGGCATGTTGTAATCTGTGGGGGAAACCGGAGTACCCGGAGGAAACCCACGCATGCATGGGGAGAACACGCAACTCCACGCAGAAAGGCCGCAGCCGAGCAGAGTTTCGAACCTGCAACCTTCGTGCTGCGAGGCAACAGTGCTAACCACTGTGCAACCATGCAGCCAAATATGAATATAATATGAAGTGAGCTCCACCGTTGCATAAACACAACCTGCTCTGAAGTCATTTAGCTTGCTTTTTGAAGCCATCTTTCTTCCCCCTGGATGGAAACATTCAAAGCTGCTTTCGTGAGACAGACTGCTGCCGTTTCTGCTGCTGGGAGCTGAAATATTCAACATCTATCTGCACTGATGACAGCCGGAGAGGAAGAGCAAGTTGAGGACTTGAACTTCTCTCTCCTTTCTCCCACATCTCTTCTCCTGCTCTGCAACACAAACCCCTGACGGTCTGTTGCTTAGCAACTGTAAAATAAAGCAGTAGGCTCTGAGTGAGAGGAGAGGAGAGGAAGAGAGTCAACAAGTACTGCAATACACTACTGTTTGTTTGGCTCTACATGATCCCAGCACATCTCTCGGTACCCATCTGTGGATCTGTGATGACTTGTGACTTCTGCTTCTCGGACAGCCGACCAATCAGGGTTGGCGGTTAGGCGAGCTCATCGGTTCCCTAGGCTACCGGTGTGATTGACATTCAGCCTCCTGCAGCGGAGCGCATGGCAGTGTATCCCTGATGCTCCTGCTTCCCCTGAGAGACAGTGGAGAAATCTGGAAGAGAAGAGAGACGGAGAGAAAACACAAGAGCAAGTGGAATGCTAATTATCTAAAGTCCTTCGGTCGTTTCCTCCCGCTCTCTTTACTGGAAAGATGAAAGCTGCTGCGCAGGAAGAAGCCGGCTGAAGGCAGAGGAAAGGAAGGATTCCCACATAAGAAGGATTTGTTGGTAAGAGAAGCACCGCCACACTTTTCTGTCACCTGTTCCTGTCATCGCTGTGGATCATCAGGCAAACCTGGGATCTTTTCACTCGTGTGTCATATGTGTGTGTGTGTGGGTGAGACAGAGAGACAGTTTTTGTGTTTGCTGCGCTGCTGGTGAAGTGGTTTAATACCACTGTTTTGAAACCTACATCGCATATATGGTACGGTCTCAGTCACGCTTGCTTTAGCTGAGTCAAGAGCTGCTCCCCTAAATGAGACTACAGGAGCCAGAGGGGATTTTATCAATCGTTGCAGGGGTATGGTTACAGCTTAGGCCAGGATTTCTAGGCTTGTCTACTGTATCTGCATAAGAGGAGGAGTATTAATTACATAACACTTCATCCATACCCTCGTGTCAGAGCTGTGCAGCATCATGCTGTCCCATTGGTCCCTAAAGCCATGCTGAGGTGTTATTTTCTACTGAGGGGGCTCTTAAAAGGATCTTATGTGAAGGATTCTGTTCTGAAGAGGAATCCAGATACTGATTCTTGGAATCAGCAGCAGCAGCTGAAAATCCACAGAGTTCATGTTGCTCTGAGTGCCTGGCATGTGTGAGATGTCTGACCTTTGTGTCACCAGGACTCCTTGAAACCTCCGTCGGTTACTGAGGGTTTGGGAACAGCCGGCTTCTGTTTGCCCTCAGGTCTCAGGTCTGCACCGATGGGGGACTCGGCTTTCTGCTTGGCTGCTCTTATGCTCTGAGTCCTTTTTCTGACCACTTGAAGACACCTCAACAGCTTTTATACAATGTCTGAAACCTCTGAACACCAAACAGCAGCACGCCCTCTAAAATGTTTTGATGACTTTAGGACAAGTTTTTGATTAAAAAAAAAGTGTCAAGCATATTTCAAAACTATTTGATGCATAAATGTTTTGATTTAGATGCTATAAAATTTTTAAATAACATTCAGGGCATGTTGTCAGATGTTAACAGATTACAAACTACACCTTACAGAAGAAATTAAGATTTAAAGATTAGGTTTGCTCTTTAATCCCTTACACACACACACACACACACACACACACACACACACACACACACACACACACACACACACACACACACACACACACACACACACACACACGCACGCACGCACACACACACACACACACACACAGGTAATCAAACCATCCATCCATTGTCATCTGCTTATCCGGAGTCGGGTCGCGGGGGCAGTAGCCTAAGGCGAGAGGCCCAGACTTCCCTCTCCCCGGCCACGTGGGCCAGCTCCTCGAGGACAATCCCAAGGCGTTCCCTGGCCAGGTGAGAGACATAGTCCCTCCAGCGTGTCCTGGGTCTACCTTTAGGTCTCCTCCCGGTTGGACGTGCCCGGAAAACCTCACCAGGGAGGCGTCCAGGAGGCATCCTGACCAGATGCCCGAGCCACCTCAACTGGCTCCTCTCGATGTGGAGGAGCAGCGGGTCTACTCCGAGCCCCTCGCGGATGACCGAGCTTCTCACCCTATCTCTAACGAAGAGCCCAGTCATTCTGCAGCGAAAATTCATTTCGGCCGCTTGTATCCGCAATCTTGTTATTTCGGTCACTACCCAAAGCTCATGACCATAGGTGAGGGTAGGAACGTAGATCAACCGGTAAATCAAGAGCTTCGCCTTCTGACTCAGCTCTCTCTTCACCACGACAGACCGGTACAACGCCCGCATCACTGCAGACGCAGCACCAATCTGTCTATCGATCTCACGCTCCAGTTTTCCCTCACTCATTAACAAAACCCTGAGATACTTGAAAGTCCTCCACTTGGGGCAGGACTTCATCCCTGACCTGGAGAAGGCGTTCTACTCTTTTCCGAATCAAGACCATGGTTTCACATTTAGAGAACACACACACACACACACACACACACACACACACACACACACACACACACACACACACACACACACACACATATATATATATATATATATATATATATATACTTTTATAGAAAGAAAGTTACAGCTTTATTTTTGCATTAAAAATATGTCAAATGTTCAGATAATTATTATTTTCTCATTGCATTTAAGATTGAACAAAAATATCTTCAAGGCTGAAGGGGAAGGCTGCGTTTATTTAGAATTCAGGAGAGAGGAGAGCACGTCTCAGCTAGTAGAAGCTAACAGTTAGCATTAGCAACCCCACCACACAGCAGAACTCCTTAAGGCTTGTGTTATTTGTGGAGATAAAACATCCATGTTTAATTTTCACTCAATAACAAAGGGCAAATGGAAGAGTCTTGTTGCTGGTAGCCGATCAGAGGCGCAATGCTCTCACATCATGAGACTCCTACTCCTGCCGTTTTCCACCCGCCTTTGACTAACTTCTCCTCCCTGAAACAGGAGCGTGAGAGCTTTTTTCTCACAAAAAACGACTCACAAGGCATTCATTTGTACTAAAGAACACAGCATTTTTGTCATCTATTTGTTGTGTTGTGCAACTGTTTTTAATGTCGTGCAAACTTCATTTAACAGTCAACGTGCACAGCTCATTCTTTAGGCAGCAACAGAGCAGACTGAGGCAGATCAGAGCGAGAGAAAGCCGGTGTTTCGATGAGGAACGACACACTTAGAACAGTAAGTTGTATACTGACGCAGTGTGCTAATCTAGGTGCTGTAGAGGAAAACAGAAACCCGCAAAGACACAAAGGCAGAAATGGTTTGGGATCAACAGTGCAACTACGGACAGATTAGCTAAAGCTAGCGGGTAGCAGGCTGACGATTAAGTGGGGTTCCGAAAAAACGCGATGGTTGTGAATCGAAGAATATTTAAAGTCCACAAGCGGACGAAAAGTCCTCACCATCCTGTTTATTCTTAGCTGTGTGCAGCGCTATGGAGCAGAACCGCAGCTGTCAGGTTCCAGTAGGCTCTCCTAAACACCACAGCAGGTATATGGCATGCCACTGTAGCATGTAATTCACAAACGCGTCCATCTTTGAACATAATTTAAACTATTGCCAAACCGTTCATAATAAATATGTTAGCATTAAATTTTTAGCAGTAGAAAGTGAATGTTATTAGCATTTCTAGTAGCTTACTGCTGAACATGTTAATGAAATACATAAAATTTTACTGATCATAGTTTAGTTATGATATATTTAGGTGATAGCATGTTTTTTTGCACGTTATTGAACTGTTTTCCAATCATGTTTTATTTTTACATAAAGTAAAAGGAGAGACAAAATGTTTCCTCAGCAGTTTTTAAATTTTCCCATTTAATGCCATTAATGGATTAATCAAGTCGAGACCCCATCCAATTCATCGATGATCCAAATAATCATTTGTTGCAGCCCTAGTCCAGAACGCCTCCATCTGATGGGATCCACCTCTTCTTTAGTGAAGTCGCCTCGATCCCAGCCATCTTAACATTATCTGACTCATGCTGCTCATAAAGCTCAACAACATGGCAGCTCAGCGGCGTTTTGAGTTAATCAGGAACATTTCTTTAGCAACACTGACTTGAGCTTTTAAAACTGCAAAGTAGCTGCATCCTGTTACAGCCACGTCTCATTTCTGTTTTCTTAGAGATTCTCAGACCTGTACGATAAATCCGTCAGCTAACGGCTCGTTTAGGAACGACAGGTTCTTCTGTTTGCTCTCGGTGAGACTTGATGAGAAATTCGATGGTGTTTCTGAAGCTAGAGTTGGAGGTGTTCGTGTCTCAAGAGCTACTGCCTGTTTCCTTGCCGGCGTAGGAGGAAAACATCTCCTCTTCTGAGCCTTTCTGTCTACTACAGATTTAGAGATTTGGGAGCTTTTCTCTTTCATTAAGTTGCGTGCACAGAAGTGCGGAGAAAGAAAAAGGGGAGATGAGCCAGACCAGGAGTCAGATTTGAGCCCACATCTTCACAAGTACATGATTTTCACTTCAGCCCACGGATTCACTGGGATGCCCCACAGCTGAGAGACACAGTCACAGAGGTAATCCAGCGATTACAGCTTGAGCCCTGTTAAACCGCAGAATATTTCCTGACCAGAGCTGTGGGGTTGGCTGGAATTAGTCATGTTTTAGCAAGCCTGTTAAATCACAAGACGACGATGTGCCAGTGACTGTGTGTAAGTGATAAAGTGGCAGCAGGAGGTGCAAATGTCTTATTACTGTTATCTCTTTGGTATATGATGGATTTATTGAGGAAACATTGTACGGTAAGCTAATTTGTTGTGGCATTTAATTTAGAAAAACAGAAGTAGTTCTGTTTTTGTCTTTGTGACCCTGATTTTACTATGAATTCAACAAGATCCTTCCACTAAGTTGAATTCATTTGTATGTGTGTTTCATCTGATTAAAGGTGCCATTTGTAACAATTACAGCGTGTGGTCAAATGTGGTTACGGCAGTCCATTGTTTTAAGCCAAAGTATTACTATCTCACTCCTGTTCTGAGAGTTTCATGAATGTTGCCAGTTGTGGATCAGCACCAGGATTCTAGACGACAAGCAAATATAGCGTTTCAGAAGCTAGTGAGTTGACAAGCAGGTGTGTTAGCACTCTTGGGTGCACTTACCATACTTATTATGGTAGTTTGTCTACGGCATTACAGGAAGTGTTGTTGTTTGCCAGCTTGCTGTTAGCTCTGAACGACTCATTAAAATATAAGTAAAATGCCTCGAAAGACGGTAAGTCTTGCGTGAGTGCGTGCTTGTGTGCACGCGCTCGTTAACGACTGGTTTTTAGATTGAGAAACTCCGAAAGAACACGCGGGGGAGTTGAGGGGGTGCGGTCTATCACTGCCTCAGTGCAGCTCTCTCGGTGAGGCGACGCCTCTTTCAGAAGCGTTTTCCTAAAGAAAGTGTGGATGAAATATGTCTCCACCCATGCCTTGACTCTCACTTTAAGATATTGCACCTTTTAAGTTTTCGCTTTTTAAACTCAAACTTTGAACCTCTAATAGCTTGTAAACCACCTTAAATGCCATACCTTCACTGTGGATCACTGCTTCTTTAATCCACATTTGTCAGAGCACATTGGTAAAATGAAGATGAATTTTTAAAGTTTTATTACAATTAAATCAAATAGAAGTTTTATGTTTTTAGAACCAAAGGGAAAAAAAATACAGAAAAGATTTTGCAAGAATAAAACAGACACTGTAAGCACCAAAATGGTAGTATGTATGCATTTATTTATTAATTACCGCCTCTTTAGTCCATGGTTAATGATCAAAGCAAAATATAAACCGAGCTGCCAATTTATTTTGCTCTCCGTGAAGCTTTTTAAATTCTTCATTAGTAAATCCTCTAAATGCATTCACTCCTGCTGAGATGTCAAGATATGGAAAGGGTAAAAAATAAACTTTTTTGGATGAAGATGAATTCCCCAGCTAAGTCTTTTTGGAATCATGAGCTTTATTGTGAAAGAGTGATGGGACTGTGGCTCGTCACATTATTGTGAAAATTTGCCACCTGAAAAAACGCACACACGAGCAAGTTGTTCAGATGCAAATCACCAACGTCATTATCACTGCCCCGTAGCCGGTATCCTCGTCTATAAATATCTGTATTTTTATCTTCTGCTGCCACCAGCACTCTGTCCTTGTGAGGTCCCAACAGAAGTCAGAATATTTTCTGGATCTCAGATCTTTGATTCTAGGTTTTGTTTCAATGCAGTTTTGCTAAAATGAGAAGTAAACCACAATAAACAAAATAAAATATAGTCATTCTTTTCTACAGCACAGGCTATTTTGATGCTGTGTTACCATACAAAGCTTTATCCCACAATAAGTCTACAGGGAGTGCAGAATTATTAGGCAAATTAGTATTTTGTCCACATCATCCTCTTCATGCAAGTTGTCTTACTCCAAGCTGTATAGGCTCGAAAGCCTACTACCAATTAAGCATATTAGGTGATGTGCATCTCTGTAATGAGAAGGGGTGTGGTCTAATGACATCAACACCCTATATCAGGTGTGCATAATTATTAGGCAACTTCCTTTCCTTTAGCAAAATGGGTCAAAAGAAGGACTTGACAGGCTCAGAAAAGTCAAAAATAGTGAGATATCTTGCAGAGGGATGCAGCAGTCTTAAAATTGCAAAGCTTCTGAAGCGTGATCATCGAACAATCAAGCGTTTCATTCAAAATAGTCAACAGGGTCGCAAGAAGCGTGTGGACAAACCAAGGCGCAAAATAACTGCCCATGAACTGAGAAAAGTCAAGTGTGCAGCTGCCAAGATGCCACTTGCCACCAGTTTGGCCGTATTTCAGAGCTGCAACATCACTGGAGTGCCCAAAAGCACGAGGTGTGCAATACTCAGAGACATGGCCAAGGTAAGAAAGGCTGAAAGACGACCACCACTGAACAAGACACACAAGCTGAAACGTCAAGACTGGGCCAAGAAATATCTCAAGACTGATTTTTCTAAGGTTTTATGGACTGATGAAATGAGAGTGAGTCCTGATGGGCCAGATGGATGGGCCCGTGGCTGGATTGGTAAAGGGCAGAGAGCTCCAGTCCGATCCAGACGCCAGCAAGGTGAAGGTGGAGTACTGGTTTGGGCTGGTGTCATCAAAGATGAGCTTGTGGGGCCTTTTCGGGTTGAGGATGGAGTCAAGCTCAACTCCCAGTCCTACTGCCAGTTTCTGGAAGACACCTTCTTCAAGCAATGGTACAGGAAGAAGTCTGCATCCTTCAAGAAAAACATGATTTTCATGCAGGACAATGCTCCATCACACGCGTCCAAGTACTCCACAGCATGGCTGGCAAGAAAGGGCATAAAAGATGAAAAACTAATGAGATGGCCTCCTTGTTCACCTGATCTGAACCCCATTGAGAACCTGTGGTCCATCATCAAATGTGAGATTTACAAGGAGGGAAAACGGTACACCTCTCTGAACAGTGTCTGGGAGGCTGTGGTTGCTGCTGCACGCAATGTTGATGGTGAACAGATCAAAACACTGACAGAATCCATGGATGGCAGGCTTTTGAGTGTCCTTGCAAAGAAAGGTGGCTATATTGGTCGCTGATTTGTTTTTGAATGTCAGAAATGTATATTTGGGAATGTGGAGATGTTATATTGGTTTCACTGGTAAAAATAAATAATTGAAATGGGTATATATTTGTTTTTGTTAAGTTGCCTAATAATTATGCACAGTAATATTCACCTGCACACACAGATATCCCCCTAAAATAGCTAAAACTACAAACAAACTAAAAACTACTTCCAAAAATATTCAGCTTTGATATCAATGAGTTTTTTGGGTTCAATGAGAACATTGGTTGTTGTTCAATAATAAAATTATTCCTGAAAAATACAACTTGCCTAATAATTCTGTGCTCCCTGTATATTTTCCTTTTGTCGCAGCTGTCTGAACTTAGATACCTCAGAATGTAGATGAGCAAAAACTGCTGCTGAAGGAAAATCTTTTGAATATTTTGCTGAGCGGAATTTCAGCTTCAGGTCATTATTCACTATTGGTACTGGTATGTGCATTTTTAAGCATAAGTTATAAAAAACTGACTCTCTTCGTACAGGATCATTTTTGTCTGCCTGTGTTTTTGTTTAGATAATTGTTCCAACTGATTTTTTATTCTTCACAGTGTCATGTTTCCACTGTCGCAGTCCAAACTGCATCTCAATCACACAGCATGATGAGGTTCATCGTCCAAAATGTTATTGCAAAGAGGTGACAGCAACCGTATCTGTTGCCCAGCAACAATTTCCTATTGCACAAGTCATGCATGAATCATCCAAACTTGAATGTGCCCATCCAAGTGAACCCAAGAGGGGTTAAATATGCAGAGTTTACTATAATTGCTTGATAAACAAATTAACTGGTATTCAGTGGAGTGGAGGCATCAGTACCTTTTACAAAAGATCAAAGAAAAAACATCTTCTGAGGTGTTTTTGGAGGCAGAACTATTTATAGGAACTAAAATGTCAATTCTGATTCAGGCAGTAAGGGGTTAACAATTCCTCTGAACTTTAATCAGAGACTACAGACAGACAATAGATAAAATAAACTACAAAAGCCTGCCTGTGTGTGTGTGTTATATGATTAAACTAAGTGCAAGTGAAATTTTCTGTAACTATTGTGGTTTAAACGAGATTCTGCATGGAGCCCATACAGTTACTGGATAGTTGCGTCATTCTCAGCAGGATTATGAAACTGTGAGAAATGGAGAGAGAGAGAGAGAGAGAGAGAGAGAGAGAGAGAGATCGAAGTAAGCGGGAATTAAAGCTTGTCCCCACGTTAGCCAGGTTTTTGTAAAACCGGTTATCTTCTCTAGTCAATCTGGGATAAAAACAACTTGGGTCCACAGCACCTCATTTTCAGCAAATATCCAGTTAATCAGGAAGCACATTCATAGACAAGTCAAGTCTTTAGGTGGCAGTCAGGCCCAGATTAATGCACAGGCTTGATATGGCTTAAGCCTAGGGGCCCTCGTGTGTTCTGGGGCCCCCATTGGCCAGCTAAAAATATATGATTTTATTTAAATTTACATGCAAGAATATTCTTCATTTGTGCTGGCCGACAAAATCATAAGCGACACCGATTGGGTAAACATTGTGGCGGTCTTGAGTTAAGTAACGTGTCATGTGACATGTCATATTCATGTATCATAGGCTGCTGCACTTAACGAGGGAAAATGAAAAAAAAAATGCCAGAAAGAAAATATGAGAGCAGCGCTCAGAAAAGAAAAACGGAGAGAATCAAAGAACAAAGGCACAAAAATCTTCTGCAGAAAATCCCAAAATTGACAGGATAGTTTAAACCTGCTGCTGGACCCAACAGCAGGTTAGAAAAGCAAGAAGTTCACGATGAAGGCAACGGAGCTATGCTAGCTGGAGTGGCAGCGTTCATGATGCTAGCTCAAAGGAGGGAACGAGCAGTCACAGAGAAGCTGATATTGTCCACTTGGGGGCAGAGGCAGACCTGCTTCAAGTAGTTTCTGATCCCGATGTCGGTACAGGATCTGCTCGGGTGCAAGATCGGCTCGGGGTCCGTCGGCTGCCGATGACGTCAAAGTAGTTGATTGGCTGAACATGAAACTTATGGAAGTTACGTAATCAAGTTACGTAATCACGTTACGTTAGTCCAGGCAAATCTTTCTGTTGGACAGATGGACAACTTTTACAAAGAAATCCATCATTACCTCTTTGAAAATACACTTTTAGCATAGAGCTGCATGTATATTAGGGCTGAACGATTAACTGCATGTGCAATTAAATTGCGATGTGACAAAAGGAGATTTTCTAATCTCAAAGGCTGCAATTTGGCAGCAAGTGGGTAGCGCAATGCTAATATACGTGGAAAAACCCATAGGAATGCTAATGCTAATATCACCGATTACATTCTTACAAATTATGAATTAGAAACGTGCCAAATGGTTACATTTGGAGTCTAATAGAAAGTAAAACCATCATCAATCAAATAAGTACAGACAGGTATTTTAGTAAAGCCAGAAAAATTTTAACTCCAGAGTTTTGGCTAGCAGCTATGAGCGTAACTGAACTACGCTTGGACAAGACGTCAAAAACTCTAAACACAAAATACTTCAATAAAGGGGACACACTTCTTTCCTGCAAATACAGTTTCACAGGTGTTGCTAATACCTATGATCCTTCAAGGGATGTGCTCAAAGAGGAGTTCAACATTATGAATACAAAATAGTGTTTTATTTTACAAATACCATTATAAACACAAACTTACGTCGTAAGAAACATTATTTTAATAACGAAACTGCTAAATTCTTTCCAACAGTATAAAGATGTGTAGTGTATTTTGTCCGAGTGGGTTTGCCGTACTTTGACGTCATCGGCAGTCGAAGGACCCCGAGCCGATCTTGCACCCGAGCAGATCCTGTACCGACACCGGCACAGAAGCGATAGAGGTCTTCATCACATTTGTGTTTGCCCAACAAGATGACAAAGATAAGTTTGATGAAGTCATAAAGAAATTTGATGAGCACTGTCTATCAAAGAAAAACGAAACATACGAGAGGTATGTTTTCACACTCGTGTCCGGCAACCGAGTGAGACATTTGATACTTTCCTCACAGACCTGAAGATTAAAATTCAGTCCTGCAATTTTGGTGAGCTCAGAGACTCTATGATTAGAGATCAGTGTATGGGACTAAGGAAAAGAAGCTCTGTGAAAAGTTGTTGAACAGAACTAACATTGGAAAATGCCATAAAACTATGTCAAGCCAGCGAGCTAGCACATCAACATGTTCTGACTTTCAGAGAGCCTGCTGTAGGAGTCGTACAACAAAATGAGACGGTGAATGCAGTGACAATGACAAGGAAACCATGGGGCAAATTTAAAAACAATGGCAACAAAAGCAAAGCTGATGATAAAGAAATGTTCACCTGCAAAAGATGTGGGGAGAAACACAGACCAAGACAATGTCCTGCTTATGGAAAAAAAATGTGCAAAACGCAAAGGACAGAACAACGCAATGCTCAAATTGAAAAAGAGACTTTAGGGTTAGTATATGGATGTGGAAAATTTCACACTGATGTGTATGGACTACCAGCCTTTATTGCAGAAACTGATCCCAAACCCCTCATTGCGATCAGAAAGAAGAATCTCAATGACACGTCACCCAGGATTCAACGCTTGATGATGATGTTACAGCGTTACGACTTTGAGCTGATATACACACCAGGAAAATACACCGTGCTGGAGGATACTTCGTCACGAGCACCGGCACCAAGCTGTGACAGATTGAACAGCACACATAAACATGGTGACCGCTTCACTACTAGCAACAGATGTCATGATACAACAGATCATTCAAGGGACAGCTGGAGATCCCCTGCTTCAGAAAGTTTCTCACCATATCCAAAACGGTTGGTCAAAGGGAGAGTGTCCAGGATTTTACCCAATCCGTGCTGAGTTGTGCATGGTTAACGGGCTGATGATGAGACAGCACAGGATTGTCATCCCTTAAGCCATGCGGAAGGACATGCTTCAACGTATCCATGAGGGACATCTGGGAGTGGAGAAATGTAAACGAGGGGCAAGAGGGGCCGTTTATTGGCCAAGCATCAACAGGGATATTGAAGAAATGACACAAACATGTGAAACATGTCTTAAACACCGCTACAAACAAGCAAAGGAGCCGGTGTTGGTGGCAGAACTACCAGATGCTCCATGGAAAAAGGTGGGAACTGATTTATTCCATCTGGATGGCAAGGATTTTCTTCTGGTGATTGACTACTATTCTAATTATCCAGAAGTTGTTCAGCTTTCCAGTACATCAGCACGGTCTGTCATCACACACATGAAAGGATTCTGTGCACGACACGGGATTCCTCTTTGTGTTGTCAGTGACAATGGCCCACAATATGACTGTAAGGAATTTAAAGATTTTGCAAAGCAATATGGATTTCAACACGTCACCTCCAGTCCTTTATATCCACGAGCTAATGGACAAGCAGAAAAAGTTGTCCAAGTTGTGAAGAGACTGTTGAAAAAAAGCAAGAGACAGTAAAACAGACCCATACTTAGCTCTGCTGAGCTACAGGGCTTCACCTCTGGAGTGTGGGGCTTCGCCTGCAGAGCTGCTCATGTATCGCAAGCTGCGTACTCCTCTTCCACGCATCCTCAAGAACAGTTCTTATGAACGTGACAACGAGCTGCATGACAAAAGGATGAAACTCAAGCAAAGACAGAAAAAGAACTACGACCAGGCAGCAAAACATCTGGATCCGCTTCAGGAAAGAGATGTGGTAAGGATTGAAGGACCAGATGACTGGGACAAGAAAGCGACTGTTCTCAGAGAAGTGGGACCCAAATCATTTGTTGTTAAGGCTGAGCCTGGACAGGTGTTGAGGACAAATCGAAGGAGTCTGTTGAAGTCAAGTCAAGTCAACTTTATTTATATAGCACTTTATAACAGCATAAAAGCTGACCAAAGTGCTTAACAAGACAAAACGAACAGAAGTTCCTTAAAAATTCTAAAAACAAG
This sequence comes from Nothobranchius furzeri, assembly GCF_043380555.1. Lineage (NCBI taxonomy): Eukaryota > Metazoa > Chordata > Actinopteri > Cyprinodontiformes > Nothobranchiidae > Nothobranchius > Nothobranchius furzeri. The sequence continues at coordinate 71,340,111 of NC_091748.1, forward strand.
ATAAAAAGTTCATCACAAGGTAAAATCATGATAAAACAAACATATCAAACTGACATAAAAGCTACTAAAAACAAATGCATTCTCAAACTGAATTAAAAGCAACTGAGAACAGATGAGTCTTTAAGAGTGATTTAAAACCCGACAGTGATGAAACCATCCTAATCTGAATCGGGAGTGCATTCCACAACCTTGGAGCTGCTACTGAGAAAGCTCTATCACCCCTGAGCTTTCTCTTTGTTCTCGGCACCTCCAGGAGAAACTGGTTGGCTGACCTCAGTGACCGAGACGAGGAGAAAGTTACTAAAAGCTCACACAGATACTGCGGAGCAAGGCCGTGTACAGCTCTAAAAGCCAATAAAAGAATCTTGTACTGTTGAAGACTCAGGATATTGAGGCATCAACACAGGATGGCGAGCATCAGGTCGAGGAGATTGGATCTGGTCCACCAGCTACTACATCAGATGTGAACCGCTGTGAGACTCATTCATCGCCTTCGCTGACAGTCACACTGAGAAGGTCTAGCAGACCAAAGAAGCCTCCAAACAGGCTCATAGAACAAATGTGAACTGTGGTGGTAATATTTTGTTGCAACGTACATTGAGTTCAATAATAATGATAGAAAAAATAATAAAAAATAAAAATAAATTAAAAGAATGATGAAAAAGTTTTAAAAATGTAGTTGATTGCACTGTATGTTGCAGGTTTGACAAGAGTGTTAAGAATGTGTAGTGGGATAGTTATCTGTAATGCTGAAGTTCATAGCGCACAGAACTGTTTGGAAGGGGGATGTATTGATAGTGATTACGAAGCTACCCGTTAGAGGGCGCTCGAGGACCTCAAGTTCTGTAACAGTCGAGCAAGCAGCAAGCTGTTAATAAAGAGCTAACAGAAGCTAGCATGAAGAACTGACTCTCAACGTTCTTTTAATGACAAAGAACATTACAGGCCCCTGTAAACCTTAATCCTCCGCTGGTGGCAGTAGTTCCCCAGATCATCAGTGTCTTTGCTGAAAGCATTCCTTGGACATTTGTAACAGAATGAAATGACTGTTTTCCACCAAAAGTCATTTTCCCCCTCCCCTCTGACACAGGACTAGTCTGCATGAGATATGGCCTCAAGGTCTCATGCATTTGCTTCTAAACTGCTTCTTTCCAGCTCAAGAGAAGAATGAAGAAAGGACTCTCTCCTTTTGATAAATCAAAGAACTCTATTTTTAATAAAGCTAATCAAACAAAGTTTTAGTCAATAATAAGATGTGACCAATCTGTGAAATCAAAATATTAATTATTATAATCCTATAGAATATAATAAGTAATATGACTTTAAATGTTTCCACTAGGACTGATCTCACGTAGCGTTAAGACATGACACATTGCTTTTACTGATCCAATCAGAATCTGCCAGATCTGACGGAGGTGTGGTTTTGGTGGTGTTTGGTAAATCTGTCATCTTTTCATTCAACCATAAACCAAAACATCCGAAGTATAAAACTATGCTCACGTCATCTTTAACGCCAGTTCAAAGCGTTCTAGAGAAGTTGACGGAGTGGCCAATCCGTAACTTTCCTCTTCAGCCGTAAGAACCAACGACAAGCTGGATAAAATCTGTTGCTGTTCCACCTGCTGCAACGGTTCCTTTCAGAATAACAGCTGAACCAACGCGACCCCGTTTTGGGTCTTGTTAGATGCCGATAAACTGTCGTGACCCGGAAGTATCTCAAGACTGGTCTGGTTGGCTGCCGCGGCTGTTTCTACAAGCTTCGGTTCCAGAAAGGGTCAAGCTGGACTTCTACACGTCCTGATCGAGACGGGGACTTCCGCTAAGGGTACGAAAACCGACAGAATGGCGTCGAATGTGTTTATGAATCTCCTGACCAAAGCTCAGCGAGAACACATCACCTTCATTTCCCATCAGAACTAATCGTTTCTTTGGATTTGCTGGTTCTGAGCAACATTCCACACTACACCATTCTCGTCTCATTCACCTTAGTTACACCATACATTTAGTGTTTTAAGTTAGTTTAGTTGAATTTGTTTAGTAATAAACCTTTAAACTTTTAAAACTTGACTCTCTCTTCTGTTGTCTCTCAGTTAATGCAAAGCTGTTATCTAATCCCTGCAATAAAAAGTTCCAATATTCTGGTTAAACAGTGTCCACAGATCCATAAGATTGATTTCATATTTACTATGGAATCTTATGTCTTATGGCTCATGAAATAACATGTAAATTAACTCATTACACATTAGACAGACTCGTGCAAATGGCAAGCTTTAATTTAGTCTGATTATTGAACCTAATGTGAGTGTTTAAATCTGTAATCAAGAAATAACATCCTGATCACGAGTCTGCTCGTCCTGTTTCTATCAAAGGTTTCAGTTTGAAACATGAGTGTGTGTGCGTGTGCTTTGTGTGTGTGTGTGTGTGTGTGTGTGTGTGTGTGTGTGTGTGTGTGTGTGTGTGTGTGTGTGTGTGTGTGTGTGGCAAGGATTTCCAACAAAATCACAAAAATCCAATTTCACCAGTGGCACTTTCTGATCCCGAATGTCATGAAACTGTTTTATTCTGCGGAAATCCTGTTGGTGATCTCAGGTTACAGTATGTTGCTTTCCTCCTAAAGGTGTGGAACACTGAAAAAACACATTTTGAATAATTATTTTTTAAAATAATCAGTCACTCTGAGTTTTTCCTGCAGGCTAAAGTTGAAAATAGTCTCCTACACCTATCTCCTGCATTAGCTTCTGATAGAACATAAATGGTGAAACTCAAGGATTAGAAAAGTCTGACAGATCTACATCACACTGTCACTTAGCATTCATGGACTCAACCATCTTGACTCACGACGGGAAAGGCTGTTGTTGGTTTAGCGTACAGGAAACAGCAGAGAACGTCTCGGCTAGCAGAAGCTAACCGTTAGCATTTGCAACTACACCCCACAGCAGAACTCCTCCAGGCTTGTGCTATTTGTGGAGATAAAACATCAGCGTTGCAGAGCAAACAGAGTCAGTGGTAGAGTTGTTTTTTGTTAGCCAATCAGAGGCGAGATGTCCAAATATCAGGAAATAAAACTCCAAATCCTGCCATCTGAAGCTCCGCCCTTACGTGACAATCACTTCTAGTTCCTGGAAATGGCGGACTGTGTTGATTCTACAGCTGGGGGTCAGTAAAGGAAAAGAGAGGCAGGTAAGAGAGAAGAAGTGCAGAGAGGATGAACATGGGTGCTTGATTATCGCTGCATGCGACGTAGGTTCGAAAGAAGTTTGGAAAAGGAATTCTTGCCTACTCGTGATACTTGCGGTTACAATGGCCATCCATAACACACTGTTGGATTGTTTCCCACCAGAGTATGACTTACAAGGCCTTCATTCCTACTAGAGACCACCATTAATTTATTGATTAATCAAGTGTTCCACATCTTTAAAGGGAGACTAGGCAGTTTTGGCTTTCTTTTAGCAACCCCTACTGTCCATTTAGTAGAACTGAGAGCAAAACGTATCTCCTCGCTGTGCGTTCGTCTTTTTAACACCTTCCTCTAACAGCTGAAATGTCTCCCCAGCCTTCATTAGTGTGTACAGGAGTGATTCATCACTCAATTAAACAAATCAGCTGTCTTCATGATCCAAAACATGCAGGAAACGCGGTGGAAGCAGACTACAGCGCTGGCATGCCAGCTCCATATTCTTCTAAGTCTCAACAGACCGGACTGGCAACTCTGAAGTTGCAAGTGTAATATTCTAGCCACAGGGGGCGATAAGGGCTGATATTAACCCTGTAAAGTTTATATTAGCACATAGTATCCCTTTAAACATGTATTGTTTTTATTACAAGGCCACTATGAAACAATTATTGCACCATTTCTTCTGCACTCATTCCTCAAACCTGTTTCTCACTAATTTCTGTTATTTTCTACATGAGTGGTGAAATCAGCTGCTCTACGACACGTTTACAACTCAGACCAGAGTCAGACAGTGCTCTGTAGTTTGGCTGATTAGAGTCGTTCGTGAACAGACCCAGTGGGTGCAGGACGCTGCCGAAACTAGTAGTTTAGATTAGATCTTTGTGCTGTGATTACGACTACCTAACTCGACGGACGTTTGAACATTCACAATCAGTGCATTGTAGATATGATTAAACCATCAAAGCGCTTCACCGAAGATCTAAAAATGTAGCTGCAGGGGTGGAGATCAACCCAGTGGAAGTTGCCTCTGCATCCAGTCCTGGCTGCCAACAAAACACAAAACCCACGGATGAAAATAAAAACCGAAAAATGACTGATCAAATGATTAATAAGTTTGAAGAGCTGCTTTAAATTCAGACAGATTAAGGCTTCCATCGTTTAATCTTTGCCCCTAGTTTTTCTTATTTGTCCCAGGAAGCTCTCTGAGCTACATGCTAACACAAATGTATTTTGTTTCTCATGTCAGTTTGAGCTAAACTGATGATTATTGATTAGAAATTCGTAAATGAGAAGGTTTAAAAACAGCGCATGTTCTGAAAAGCTGCTTGCGTTGTTCTGTAGTCAAAATTCAGGGAATCACCATATGCATTCCTCCACCTCTAACATAATCATTATTGACTTTAACAGACCCCCATAACACTGTACAAATGTTATTTTACAAATATGAGGAAAAAGGATCAGACTAATGAGCAAGCATCAGCCCTGCTGGGATTTAAAGGGACAGGAATGAATATCTGAAGGTAATTTGCTATTTTCTAGAAGAAACATCATGCCTTCTGAGGAATGTAAGAAAATATCGATATGGCAATATATTGTGATATTATTTCCTGTGATATTATATTGACATTCAAAAGCTCTGTATCTAATTTTTGGAAGCATTTAAATGCAAACATTTGTGTATTTTCTTTTGTTTTGGTGCAATTCAAACTCCGACCGCTAGTCGGCAGCAGAGTGTATTGGGTTTTGTTTCCACCATTGAAATATAAATCCCTCTGTCGTGGTTCAGATACCTCATATTAAACATGTTAAGTATCAGTTTGGACTGTTATTGAATTTTCCTACAATAAATTCAGTGAAAAAAAAATAGCTAATAACGTCTGACTTAATGTATCGCAATATATTGTGATACATTGTATATAGCACATATGCCAGAGTCAAGGCCTGCGGGCCGCATCCGGCCCGCGGAGCATTTTTATGTGGCCCGCGAGATAAATATCAAAAATATATTAAAACTGGCCCGCTGGCCGATTTTACCGCAAATACTTCAACTCCCATGATGCTTTGCGGCGTCAGCGCGGAGCCGAAGCGCCCCCTCCTTTGTGTTTTTTCTAGCGTCTTCTGCCAGTGTCTGCAGCTCCGCTGTCTCGGACAATTTACACTCCTCTCACTCAGCGCCGAGTTCACTCAGCTATTTTCTGACGTTGAAGCCCAGAAACGGAGATTTTAACTGCTCAGTAATGTGTTCACGACTGAAAGAGAAATTTTTCCAACTAACATCCAGACAGAGCTGATATAACTCCATCAAGGGCGTAGGAACCGGGGGGGACGGGTGGGACGTGTCCCCTCCAATATTTGACAAACGCGCATTTGTCCCCCCCCCCCCCCCCCAATAACATGGAGAAGACTCGCGAGCTTTTATTCTGAAAGACACCGCGGACTTCTCTCCGACACAGCCCCTCCCCTCAGGAAGTTAGACAGGCTGGCTGAGAGAAGCAGGAGTCAAGAGAGCCGGGGCAGACACAGGGAGACAGACGGCAGCAGCTCAGCGAGTTCCTCTCATGGGCAAAAAAAAAGAAGAAAGAAAGGAATTGTGAGTTGGTAATAATTTAGTCCAAGAGTATAATTGTATTTCTGGTCAAATGCTAAAATGGCTGACTAACGTAAACATCTTGCTAGTTAGCATTAAACATTAAACAACACTACTAGTCAACAAAAAATGGCGAATTTTACAGTATCAGACAAAAACCATTTGACACGAAATAAATAAAAAAGTAGAATCTCCACATAAAAATGGAGTTTGTAAGTGTGATTGTTGCTTGTTTGTGACATTCTCCTCACATATCATTTTTAAACCTTATTCATGTCACTTTTTTCATATAAGAGACCAGAGGAAGCTCAGCAGGAAAATGATGAAGAAGGTGAGACAGGCAGCGCCAGACCTGCTGAGGGTGAGACAGGCAGCGCCAGACCTGCTGAGGGTGAGACAGGGAGAGCCAGACCTGCTGAGGTGCAGGTAGGTGCTACAGTGGAGTGAGATTTTAGATGGTTGATGAGAGGAAGATTCGAGCATGATAACAAGTGAGCGCGACTAAATAATACTATAAAAACCATGATTTTAATGTTGCACTAGTCTTCCAACAGTATTTTTACTCCTTATTCCTGTCCACTGTTTTTATATTAGAGATCAGATGAAGTTCAGCAGGAACCAGTTGAGGGTGAGACAGGGAGAGCCAGACCTGCTGAGAGTGAGACAGGGAGAGCCAGACCTGCTGAGAGTGAGACAGGGAGAGCCAGACCTGCTGAGAGTGAGACAGGGAGAGCCAGACCTGCTGAGAGTGAGACAGGGAGAGCCAGACCTGCTGAGAGTGAGACAGGGAGAGCCAGACCTGCTGAGAGTGAGACAGGCAGCGCCAGACCTGCTGAGGGTGAGACAGGGAGCGCCAGACCTGCTGAGGGTGAGACAGGGAGCACCAGACCTGCTGAGGTGCAGGTAGGTGCTACAGTGAAGAGTGAGATGGTTTTAGGTTGCTGATAAGAGGAAGATTTGAATGTAATAATAAGTGAACACAGTTAAATATATGTAATCCCATTACAAGTAGGGCTGGGCAGTATGGTTTAAGAATAAAATAAATGCTTCCTTAGAAATATTAGAAAAATAAGTGTTAAACTCTGCTTTCTGGTGCACTTAGACTGCAATTTTGTTGTTTTTTTTCTTTTGTCCATCTGAAAATTAATGTAGTTCCAGCTGTTGTTGTGAGTGAATTATTTCTTTTTTCATTCTGTCAGAAACAAACAGATTTTTCTGATTGTTGATCAGCATTGTTGGCTGATGCAGTTTAAAATATTCTGATGAGAGTCAGATCAATTCAGACTGAATATTCACAGCTTTAGTCTTGTATTAAATCTGTTTACACATCTCTACCCATAGGAATAAGATAATATATCCTACATTCATATTATTAAAATATATCCTACATTCATATTATTAAAATATATCCTACATTCATATTATTAAAATATATCCTACATTCATATTATTAAAATATATCCTACATTCATATTATTAAAATATATCCTACATTCATATTATTAAATAAAAAATGAAACACTACTGATACATAAACAGCTTTTTTATAATTAAAACGTCCACGTTGGCCGGTTATCACCTGGATCCGGCTAATGGGGAGTAAGTAAGTAAGTAAAAGTAAGTAAGTAAGTAAAAGTTTATTTATATAGCGCCTTTCACAGATATAAATCACAAAGCGCTGTACAACATGATAAAGATCAGGGCAAATGCCTCTAACCAATTAAAACATCAGGAAAACAATAGCAGTGATAAAATAGAAAATAAAATCATGAGTATAAACAAAGTGAAGGTGTGAACCCGAACAAAGCCATCATTTTGAAACATTTAGGGAGGGAACGCCTGGATGAAAAGGTGAGTTTTTAGATGATTTTTAAAGACCTCTACAGTGTTAGAGAGACGGAGATTTGAAGGTAGACTGTTCCAAAGTCTGGGTGCAATAGTCTGAAAGGCCCTGCCCCCTTTGGTTTTCAGTCTGGTTCCAGGAACAGCCAGGAGGTTTTCAGATGTGGATCTAAGGTTCCGTGAGGTGGTGTGTGGGGATAAAAGCTCAGATAGGTAGCTTGGAGCATGGTTGTTAAGAGCTCTATAGGTCAGGACTAAAACTTTAAACTGTATTCTATATTCTACCGGGAGCCAGTGGAGGGACTGTAAAACTGGAGTGATGTGAGCCCGTCTGCTGGATTTGGTTAGGAGTCTGGCTGCTGCATTTTGGATAGCATGAAGGCGTGAGAGGGAGGTTTTGCTGAGACCAGTAAAAAGAGCGTTACAGTAGTCTAAGCGTGATGACACAAAGGCATGGATGATTTTTTCCAGATATGCAGTAGAAACCAGTTTACGGACTTTTGAAATGTTTCTCAGTTGAAAGAAACAAGAGCGGGAGATGGTTTTGACGTGTGAGTCTAAACTTAAAGCTGGATCAAAAATAACTCCTAGGTTTCTAATGTTGGCCTTGGCTGATGGGCAAAAAGAGGCAATTTCCTGCTTGATTTTTGGCTGAAGTTCCGGGGGTGCAGCGATCAGGGTCTCTGTCTTGTTAGCATTTAGGACAAGAAAGTTGCTGGACAGCCAGTTACTGATCTGGGTCAGGCAGAGTACAAGTGTGGCCAGCCTGTCCAACTGGTGTGGCATAAAGGACATGTAGAGCTGAATATCATCAGCGTAGATGTGGTAGGAGATGTCTGGGGAAGACTGAGGCTGTGTCCGAATCCACGGGTAGGATGCTTGTGAGTGCGCATTTTGAGGTCGATGACGTCAAAGCGCAGCGACGAGTACTGTCCGAATTCCAAGAATCCTCATTCTCGCGTCCTCAAACGCGTCCTCGCTCCACCCACATTTCGAGGATGGGTCTGGTGGATCCTCACAGGAGCAAGGGTATCCCAGCATGCTTTGCACGCCGGCCGCTGGACTCGACACTCGCAACAACGGCGGACGGAGCGGGACAGCAGTCCAGCTTAAAATGTAAGTTAGTAAAAAAAAAAAATAGCGGTCAAAAAATAAAATACGTGTTTGGGCACTTTTGGTTTGTGTTTTATATAAGATCTAATACCGCAAATTGTTGTTTTCATGTAAATTAAGGCTAAAACATGCCCCACCGAAAACCAGCTTGAATGTTTAATAGGAAAAAACCCACTGTAAACTAGCTTGATCCCAGCAGGCTTTTTAAAAGAAAATAGCGGTAGAAAACTAAGCTGAAAGCGGTTCTGTTTATAGACATTTGTCGTTTGTATAAGTACATTTTAAGCAGAAATCAGCGAGAACGAGCTTGTATGGTGGTCCCGTCATAATTCCCGTGTGTGTGTGTTTATTTAGCGAATAAAGCTTCTCATCATTTGTTTTAAGGTTAACGCCCCACCGTAAACTTGCTTGAAAGTCTAATAGGAAAAAACTCACCGTAAAAGAGCGTGCATCTTATGTAATCATGTAACGAACGCCAAAAATAACGAAAACTAAGTTTAATGTTTATTTAAGTTAATTTGTAAGAAACCACATTACTGATTTTATGTTTTTATTTTCATTTTAGGCAAAAAAAACACAGAACACAATTTTCATCTCCCATGTTGATAAATTAAAATATTGTTTATTGCATGTTTTATCAACTATGATTTATAATCTGACTTTGTTCTTCTATTCCTCTCTATTCTCTTCCAGAACCAGTACCTTTAAGGCGCATCTGTAATTTCATTATGCCCACAGTGTTCTCTGTTGTTAAATGACAATAAAGCCTTGTAATTCTAATTCCCTTTGTCTGTAGGACTGCAAGTATCCAGGGTCAGGAGAGGGAGTCAGCGGAAAGCCCACTGCTGAAACCTGGCCCTGGTTTGTCCCCATGGACGAGGTGTTGGGACAGAGGCCTTCCACTATGCCTCCTGTCCTTATTGCTTCCATTCCCGAGGACACTCCAGGGCCAAGTGCAGCAGTGGGTGAGACAGAGGACAGGGAGAGTGGTGGAAGGAAGCCGGACTCCTCATCAGGGAGAAAAAGGAGAAGGGCTGCTGAGCTCCTTGACCTGATCAGGGAGGACATGAGACAACAGAGGGAAGCGGAGGAGAGGAGAGAAAGAAGGATGGACAGATTTTTAGCATTGATGGAAAGGATGGCAGAGAAATGGGGTTTTTTTCTTTTAGTTTCTTCTGGTTCAGGTTCTATATATGTGTTTGAATGTTTTTGTTATTTGTTTAAATGTAATAAAATTTCTATTAATTGATAACTCTTTTTTATCATTAACAGTTTTATTATTCAGTTTTTAACAAGTAACAACATAGTAAATAAATTGTAAGGGAACACTGTAAGGAATAAAAGTAAGGATAAAAGTAAAATATATACAGTAAACTTGGAAAGCAGGGAGTCTTTGGTGGTGATGCTAAATCTACTAAACATGGATCATCGAGGTGGATGGAGTGCAGGAGCCGAGATCCGTGGCTGATCTGTTCTGGTTGCAGAGTGGAACATCAGACAGAGTGGTCTGCAGAGGGTGCTTCTGGATGCCTCATCTCACTGACCACTGCATCGTCCATTAAAAGGGTTTGCTGGGCTGCCTCAATCGACGGCTGTCACATCACTAACATTCAGATATATGCAAAAAAGGAGATCATGAGTATAATACTTGTAACTCTAGCAGATAACAGGACTAAATGATTTTTAAACTAGATTCCTACGTAAATTACTTGCCTGTTAACAGTAATTGTGATCTGGTGGTACTTCCTCCAGAGCAGACACCTCAGCAGAAAGTTGGTCCCGCCAGAGGGCACCACTGACTGCCTCCAAACCAGCCTCCCCCTCATCTTCTGGAGCATCATCCTCCAGTTCATCGTCCTGCACCACAATGTCACCAGCACTGAGGCAGATGTTGTGCAGGATGGTGCATGCTGTGATGACCTGTAATAGAGATAAAAATTAAATTTATATTTCATTCCCAAACAAAGATTACACCCAAAGTTTATTTCCACTTTGTGTTAACTTACATGAGGTACAAAGGTGTGGTGGACCTCCAGCGCTTTCAGGAAGATGGTCCTGAACCTGGTCTTCATCATTCCAAAAGCACGCTCAATGATGCAGCGTGCCCTGGAATGATGGCTGTTGAAGCGCTGGGCTCCCACACCTTGAACCACCCGTTTGTAGGGGGTGATGAGGGGGAGTGGATGTTGGAGGCATGGGTACCCTCCATCCGCGAGGATGAAGTGCCCTGGAGGAGGAAAGGCTGACTGCCTGTACAGTGGGCTGTGCCGGAGGACCCTGGAGTCGTGGACCGACCCAGGCCAGCCCACATAGGTGTCGATAAAGCGGCCCTGATGGTCACAAACTGCCTGCAGGATGATAGATGGGAACGGTTTCCTGTTTCTGTAGCACTGACCATCAGGACCGCTCGGAGCCTTGATCCGAATGTGACAGCCGTCGATCGCACCTGCTGCTTTCATGAAAGCTCTGTGTCGAGCCAGCCCAGCAAACCCACGAGACACAACCTCCATCTCCTCTGGGGTTTTGGGGAGGTGAATGACCTGGTGGAGGATTGCGGCTACATCCTCCGTGACTCGATGGACGATGTCGTGGACAGTTGAGCGAGGCATCCCAAATACTCTTGAGACCACCCTGTAGGATGTTCCACTTGCCAACCAGAACAGAAACACCAGGGTCTCGATTGTGGCACCCCAACCATGTCGCCGATCTTGGTTCAGGAGATTTAGCAACACCACACAAGACTCCCTGCTCAGACGAAAATCTGGCCTGGGATCTTCCTGGTTAAAAAAACCGGTCCAGGACTGGCACACTCATGTTTATCCTACAGTACAGGGGTCTGTTCTGTTAAAAGAAAAGTAGAGAACAATAAAACAATTAAAAAAAAACCTGTATAAATGCTTGAGATTTTTAGAAGAGAGCTAGGCATTATTAGGCATAAGTTGAAAAGGACAATACACATTAAACACATTGTAATGCTACTTTTACTATGAAATTTATGCACAGAACCAAGCATTATGATCAAATACAAACTTCTAAAATGTCATTCCATTAATTATTTTAGATGAATATAGGTTAAATTAACTATATGCATGTTAGTCTACTCTATACTAATGTGTATATTCAGCCACATGTCTTTCTGTTGCTTAAAATATAAATGAAACTAGCACTAAAGTTAACATGTAATGCCTGAAAGCTGGTTCACTAAACAAAAAATAATTTTACCTGGATATGGCTGCTTCTCAGCCTTAAATACAAAGGCCGGTGACATTTACTAAGCAGTCGCAGCTCCTCAAAAACCAAAAATATAAGGGAATACTGCTGTGGATCCATTTTCACCTCTGACTAGCTTGTTAGCTTGTTAGCCTGTTTGACGCCGTCATGGTAGCTAAGCAACTGGACCTGGGGGCGGGAATAAAAACGAGGCTAGTACTGTCCGAATTCAGAGCCGCTGACTTCCGGTTTTAGCGGTCTAGCAACGACCCGGACTTGCCAGACCGGCGAGGGCCCGTACTCACAAGCATCCTGCCCCTGGATTCGGACACAGCCTGAATGATGCCAGCTAGGGGAAGAATATAGAATGTGAATAGTAGAGGCCCTAGAACTGAACCTTGTGGGACCCCGCATGTTAGAGAGGCAGTGTCTGAAGAGAAGGTTTCTGACTTCACTGTGAATGTTCTGTTGGTGAGATAGGAAGAGAGCCAGTCTAGAGCAGAACCTGAAATCCCAGCCAGGGCCTTCAACCTGTTTAGTAGAACGTTGTGGTCTACAGTGTCAAAAGGAGCCTAAGTCTCCTCCCCTTCTGGCTGGCTCATGGGTCCCCGATCAAAAAAAAAAAAACAGAATGTTAGTGAACTGGGCTATAAAAGTTATTTTCTTGTCTTTCTGGGCTTTGCCTTACGCCCTGAGTCACATCTGTCAGACTTTTCTAATCCTAGAGTTTCACCGTCTATCAGATTTTCTATTAGAAGCTAAAGCAGGAGATAGCGGCAGGAGACTATGTTCATGTTCAGCCTGCATGAAACACTCAGTGACTTAGAATCAGAAATAATCATTTAATGTATTTTTTTCAGTGAAGTTGACCTACGGTATATATTGACCTACAACAGATTTGTTAGATTTCCAAAATGTGTCCCCCCCAATATTAAACTCGTTCCTACGCCCTTGACTCCAGTGAACAGCAACACGCTCAAACCAGCTGCTGCTGTTGTGTTTCCTCCATGACACACAACAACGTGGTCAAGCTGCTCAGACATGTTAATCAGCACAAACCTATGTGAGCTCCTGTTGTCATCTAATGTTGTCGTTATTATGATGAAGATGAACAAAACAACAGGAGTCTCCTCCTCAGCTCAGATCAACCCCATGATGCAGGTATCTGGCTGGAACAGGTGAGCATCACAGTAAATCAGTGGAGCAAACTGAGCTTTAAATATGTTGGTTTTATGCTCTTTTTCTGCTCCAAAGCATGAAAGTTAACAGGTGAGATGTTGCATTTTCATTTAAGATAAAATAATACTTTTATTTTGTTGTTGGCACATGAGAAAAGATTTAGCCTACAGTAAAACAGGAAGTGGAAAGGCTGCAGATAGATGAATAGAATAGAAAATCCCTTTATTGTTCCTCAGTGGGGAAAGCTGTCACATTAGCGATGACACTTATTACAGGAGAAAAAAAGGAGAATAAAAATAAGAAAAATGAATAAACAAGAAAACATAAATCCTGAATGGATTTTAAAAATACTGAATACACCACAAGTAATGAATACCACTGATGCCTTTTACTTAAAACTGACTTGCTTGTGTGTAATTTAGTTATTCCACATTCAGTGTTAATGCAGAAATAAGTTTGTTTCCAAATTTAAAGGTTCAAAATTACATATATGTTGATAAAGAAAATGTGCAAATTTGCCGTCATTTTTTCAAAAAATATTAAGTTTGGCCCTCGACTCCATCCCAGAGTTTCATTTCGGCCCGGTGTGAGTTTGAGTTTGACACCCCTGGTATATAGGGATGGGTACCTTTGACATTTGAATCGATTCGGTACTAATTGCCGGTACCTAGGAATCGATACCGGTACTTAACGGTACCAATTTCAGATAGTTTTGAGTGTTTATTATTTTAATTCTCTTTTATAATAAAATATACATTTTTCTCAATATATAGCCATATTTGATAAATATCACGATTAATAACATACAACTGTTTGTATTTTAACATCGTCCTTGTAGTTTTATAAGCTGATAATTAAACTGAAGCAAACATCTTTCCTGTGAACTAAATTTACTGTGTATCTTCATTCCTTTTGCCGTCCTTTTTCTTTGATTTTTCCTACTGGGAAGTTAGAATTTCCGAGGAGAAAGCGAACGCACCATTAGCTGATAACAATGGTGGCAATGGAAGCTAATTTATCAAGCTAACGTTATCTTAAACAGTTTATTTAGCTGCTGGAGCAGATTAAAACGATGATGCCTCACATTTAGATCGTTGTCGCTGGTTTCATCTTCACCCATTCACCCGTCGGGTTTAGTAAAGTGAAGCCAAACTTTAGAGCGCGTTCATGTTCTTCTAGTCGGAAATTCGGAGTTCCGAGGAGAAAGCGAACGCACCATTAGCAGAACGGAAGCTAACAAATCAAGCTAACGTTATCTTAAACATTTTATTTACCTACCGGAGCAGATTAAGATGAGGATGTCTCACTTAGATAGTTGTCGCTGGTTTCATCTTCACCCATTCACCCATCGCATTTAGTAAAGTGAAGCTAAACTTTAGAGCGCGTTCATGTTCTTCTAGTCGGAAATTCGGAGTTCCGAGGAGAAAGCGAACGCATCATTAGCAGAACGGAAGCTAACAAATCAAGCTAACGTTATCTTAAACATTTTATTTACCTACCGGAGCAGATTAAGATGAGGATGTCTCACTTGGACCCAAGTGGACCCAAGCTTTAGCGTGCGTTCTTTCTACCATGCTGCTCTGTTTACAACTGGCTCGCAGCGACCGACGACATAACGCTGTTGCACATGAGCAGCTGTCTAGGCAAGTTCTCGTTATGAAGGACGGGTACCGAAACCAGGCACTATTTCAAATGACGTGAATCGGTGCTCAGTCGGTACTATGGAATTCGGTCGGTACCTTAAAAAGTACCGAATTCGGTACCCATCCCTAATTGTATCGTCTCCTCTGTATCGTGATATGTATCGTATCGCCAGAGTTCCACCAATATACATCCCTACTTCTGACTACAGAAATAACAATTGTGTGTTTTGGGTCAGTCTCACACATTCAAGAGTAACGTGAGAGAATTTTTCATCCTTTCTTCATCTTTGTGTTTTTTACAGCCCAAGGATTCTGTAAATAGAACATTTATATTGGACATGTTATATTTTTCAATCTCACACCAAGCACCTTTCCATTTCACCTAAGAAGGTTTATACAAACAATGAATTAAAGTGAACAAACCAAAAAGTTTCAGCAAAAGAAAGGTTACTGATTCAGACAAGAAAAAGGGCCAAGGTATCCACCCAAATCACAACGAGGCTGAATCTTAGCTTTAAGTAACAATTGTGACCATGAACATGAAAATCATGCTTGGTGTGCAAGAATAAGTTTGTGCCAGTTTAGTTTTACTTTTCCCATTTTCTTGTCTGCCTTTTTCCATTTCTGTCTTCATCTTGTCCTCTGCGCTGATGAGCTGCAGCTCTGTAGGTTACCATAGCACCCGGGAGAGAAAAAGTCAACCCACACAGTCTCCTGCCTACCACCTATTCTCTCTCTCTCTCTCTCTCTCTCTCTCTCTCTCTCTCTCTCTCTCTCTCTCTCTCTCTCTCTCTCTCATTCTGCCTTTCCTCCTGCTCTCTTGCTTTATCTGTTACAGTCCATGAAGCCCCCTGCTGTTCTCCTCAGCATAACACCATCATTGTTTCTTAAAACTATTTGCTTTGCTTGGTAAATGAGTGTGTGAGTGAGCAGATTTGTGGATGCTTGTTTATAAATATGCAGATATGTTCTGACCAACATAACAACTCAGCTTTTTTGTTTGCCCCCACGCTGTAAATGCCCATGGACACCATTCACGTGGGCTCGGGTTGGGGGTGGGGGGGTGAACACAGGCCTTCTAGTGGTGATAATGGTCATCATACACTCATAGGAAACTAAATATGGTGTTTTCTGAATTTTCTCATGATCCGATGGCACTCTCAACCATCAGCTAGTTAATAGGGTGGTTTCTGATGGTGAACCTATCAAGTCCTGGTATTGATCTGCTGGGCCTCGGTGTATGCTCATGTTCACAACCTTCTAGTTGAGAGTTCATTAATGTAGAGTGAAGAATGCATGGCCTTGCATTTAACCACAATCCTGTGCAAAGGTTTTAAATAACTCAAAGATGTTCCTTCTCTTCTGGAATGAAAATGAGTGAAAATGAAACAGCAGAAGTTGAAAGAAAAGTATCCATCCATCCATCCATCCATCCATCCATCCAAAAGCCCAAACATCCCTCTTTCCAGCAACTCTCTTCTGCTCTTTCTTGGGAATCGAGGCATTCCCATTCTACAGAAGGTTCATAATTCCTTCAGAAATTTCTGGGTTTCCGTCAAAGTAGGATCTGCATACAAATTTCTTCAGAAGAAAAAGAAAGGATTCCCCCTGGATGCCTCCCTGAGGTTTTCCAGGCACATCCACCTGGGAGGAGACCCGAGGGAAGACCCAGGACACGACGGCGGGACTTGGCTGGCCAGGAAACATCTTGGGATTCCCCCAGAGAAGCTGGCCCAAGTGGCTGGGGAGAGGGAAACCTGGACCTCTCTGCTTAGGCTGCTGGCTCTGCGACCCCACCCTGGATAAGATGAGAAAAATGGATGGATGGATGGATTGACACATCCTTATCTGATGCTCCACCTCAGCTGACGTTGAGTAGTTTCTCATACATAGATATAAGCTTAAAATCAATACAAGTAGTTTTGAAGGGCCTGTGTTTTGCTATTTTACATCTTCCAGAGCAAAGATGGGCACAACCTATGATTAACTACTACTGCTGACACTATTGAGATGTCGTATTTTAAAATGTGTTATTTATGCGAGCCATTCCTTCAACCCAGAAATATGACACTTGTTTCAGAACAAACCCAGCCTCCTCCACAATAGTACATCTACAGACCCAAATACCGCAGATTCATGCTGTCATGTCCCACTTCTCGTAAGCCTACATCCTATAGGCATTATTTACTGCGCAGAATAGATGAGAAAGAAATTGCTTCTTCACTACTGTGGAGGTTCAACTCCCTACTAGCTACACAAAGAGAGTAGGCTTTAGTGTTTACTGTCCACAGGAGGAGGGATATGGACTTGAGACACTATCCGGATGGGGAGGAGCGGGGCGTTGTGATGCATCCAGCTAGATACAAGAGCTTGGCAAAAATTTGCAGTGCTGAAGGGAAGAAGCAGCGAGGAAAATGCGTGCGTGAAGCAAAAAATGCTTTGGGGGAGTTTTTCATGAGGAAATAACAATAAAACATGGTCAACAGATCCAAAAGGTAGATTTTGCATGATACAGGACCTTAAAGACTAAATCAAAGTCAAAGTCAAAGTCATTTATTGTCATTTCTACCACATGTGCAGGACATACAGAGAAACGAAATTGAGTTTCAGCACACACAATTCAAAGATCAGACATACGTGGGTAAGACACATAACAAGAATTGGTGACTGCGGTCATTCGCAACATGAGTCGCGCTACCTTAATAGATAGATGAAACGGGTGTTACATGAGGATAAGTGGGGGTAGGTAAAAAAAAAAGGCATAGCAGAGTTAGCCCCAGCGGGGAGTAACTCTATTATACAAAAAAAAAAACTCCTTTAAACATGGAAGCACAAACAGCACAGATACAACATCAGAGTCCGATCGGGAGGCGGGGATGGGCGGGATCCTGAAGCCTCCAATGTGAGCTGCCACTGTGGCGCATCGACCAGCTGCAGACCAACAGGTGGGAGGGAGAGATAAGGACCAGAGAGCACATTGAAGTTCCCGCAGACATGACAGTCTGAAGGAAGAGGGTGAAGGTCGGGTCACAGCATCTGTCGGCATTCCTCCTTTCGTGGGGGTGTGTTGAGGCAGCCTTGAGAGGCTGCTATGGCGTCAGATAAGGATAAACATGACTTTGTTTAGGGCAGGCAGAGATAATTTTCCTCTCCGCCTTGGAGTCTCTTAAGTGGTCATTCATGTCCACCAGTGAAGCCAATTTTACATTCCACATCCCCGCATCGTCCGGCGACCCTCTCCGAGATCAAATCCATCTTGCGTACTATCACAGGCAATGCCGCGAGGACATTATCCAGCTTACGGTTCAC
Source organism: Nothobranchius furzeri (assembly GCF_043380555.1). Classification (NCBI taxonomy): domain Eukaryota; kingdom Metazoa; phylum Chordata; class Actinopteri; order Cyprinodontiformes; family Nothobranchiidae; genus Nothobranchius; species Nothobranchius furzeri. The sequence continues at coordinate 71,358,169 of NC_091748.1, forward strand.
CTCGAGTAACGTCCCAGTCTGTGAGGTCACCGCCCGAGGGGCGCATTCCGTGGGCACAGGTCGCACTCCAATCGCTCCCGTCTTCCCAAACTTCCAGAAAACCAGATATCCTCCCACTCCAATCAGAAGAAATCCAGTGATCAACAGGCCGAACATCCACAAATCTTCCACGTCCTCGATGGACAACTGAGAGAGGCACACGATTCGCCAGATCTCCCAAGAATCGAGTGCATATCCCGATGCGAATGTCCCCTCGGGACAGGTGGGAGCCCCCTTCTCCGTTCTCATCGTAGAAAAAATTTTGTCAATCGCGTTGAATTGCACATAAATGTATGCAAAACAAGTAAAGCCCCCCAAAATTTTGCACATAAAATTAAAATTCATCAGCAGATTTGCCCCTGGACTAACTCAATGAAGGAGAAAAAAAACCTAAATAAATCTGCACACCTAAACATTCAAAATAGTGTCAAGGCATTTCAGACAAATCCTTCAAAAATTAGTTTATTTCAAAAACACGAAACACAGAAGATCCCACTCACTTCATATAAATGCATTGTGTTCAAATAAGCAACAAGAACAGTTAGAGGAACGGTTTGGGAGAGAAAACAGCCTGATCAAGAGTAAAAAATGGGTCAGACTTCAAAGAAAACAACATATTTGTGTAGGAAGAGGATGTGACAGGGCGAGGATTATGAGACGTGCATAATTAACCTTCTGCCTGTGAGGTTTAATCTGCAACAAAATAACAAAGCCTTGGATTTTCTTGACTCACAATAAGATTTTAAATGCTATGGATTCATATTTATTGAAATAAAGCACCAAAACAACCACCTGGATTTAAATAACTCAACGTTTTCCCTTTTCATGCTTTGAGAAGGACAGCGTTAAATCATTACAGACGGCAGCGTCGGGACACCCAGCTGACGTGAGCAGCGACTGGTTTGCGTGATGTGTTGGAGTAGCAGCTTCATTCAGATGTGCAGGGCAGCCGTAGCAGTAACGCCGAGCCTTAGATGCTGGTATGGAACACTGGTTATCACCTGGTTTAGGAGTTCAGGTTTAAATCAATCATTTTGTTGCAAAAATCAAGTTTGCACACATTTTGATCAAAGAAAATCCTCCCATTGATGAAAGTGCAGCTGTGTCTGTGCTCATGCAGCAGGTGGAGCCCTGATTCCAGCGCTGGGTGCTGCATGTGCATGCACCTTATCACTAAACCCCTCCTTTCTTTTTTTAGTGCTAAAATTAGACAAACCTTTTACTCAGAACCTAAATAACCAATGCATGGATTAATTACAGTGTCCTTTCGGTTCAGATTAGGACAGCAGAGGCGAGTGCACTCATGTTTCAGAAAAACAAGTGTGTGTTTATGTTGCTGCATAATACTGACTCGCTGCCTCAGTTTGGGGAATCTGTCCTTCATATGGAACATTTGCTGTCAAGCATAAAAACACCTAAATTAAACCAGATCCAGTTGTCAATCACGTCTATTTTGTACCAGAATAAGGAAACAAATCTCACACGTAAATGGAAATCATTTCTATCTAGACTGGCTCTGAAGCTGAGATGAATGAAGCTGGTGTCTCATTTGGTAAAGCAGTAAAATATTTGAATGTGAGATCAGATTTGACTCCATTGCCTTTAATTCATGTACTTTATTTCTAAATTATTACATTGTGGGCAGTTTTTTTTCATGATAAGCAACAACTATGCGACTATGCTAAAAACCCACAATTACGGTTTGAAATAATAAAACAGTTCAGAAAAAAGAAGGACATTTCCATCTTTTACAAACTAAACATCAAGAGAAAAGGTGAGATGGATGGATAGTTTCCATGGCGACACAGTGTTGCTGAGCTGGTCGTTGGGCTGCCCACTCAGGCCGCGCAACATTCAAAGCATACTAGCACAGTTATACAATACACACACTCATTCACCCACAGATTCACAATCAGGTATATAGGCTATGGTTGGACTGAGTCATACTAATAACACACACACACACACACACACACACACACACACACACACACACACACACACACACACACACACACACACACACACACACACACACACACATTCTAATAATTTGGTCTCCTCAAGGATATAAACCTGAGACAATCAACACACACACACACACACACACACACACACACACACACACACACACACACACACACACACACACACACACACGTATTCTAGTAATTTGGTCTCCTCAAGGATATAAACCTGAGACAATCAACACACACACACACACACACACACACACGCACACACACACACACACACACACACACACACACACACACACACACACACACACACACACACACACACACACACACACACACACACACACACACACACACACATATTCTAATAATTTGGTCTCCTCAAGGATATAAACCTGAGACAATCAACACACACACACACACACACACACACACACACACACACACACACACACACACACACACACACACACGCACGCACACACGCACGCACGCACGCACACACGCACGCACGCACACACACACACACACACATTCTAATAATTTGGTCTCCTCAAGGATATAAACCTGAGACAATCAACACACACACACACACACACACACACACACACACACACACACACACACACACACACACACACACACACACACACACACACACACACAGACACTCAAGACCATGTCATGTAAGGTGTCCAGGAATGCAATAATGTGTGCGGTGTTGTGTGGGCCTATGGTTACATGACGGTGAACAACACCATTTTGACTCATAGCTGCACACATGGTTATGTTACCACCATGTTGTCCTGGGACATTGATGACGACCATGTTGTCCTGGGACATTGATGACGACCATGTTGTCCTGGGACATTGATGACGACCATGTTGTCCTGGGACATTGATGACGACCATGTTGTCCTGGGACATTGATGACGACCATGTTGTCCTGGGACATTGATGACGACCATGTTGTCCTGGGACATTGATGACCACCATGTTGTCCTGGGACATTGATGACGGTACGGCGTCCAATAATGTTCCTGCCACGTCTCCTGGTTTTACTGAGGTTGAAACTGGCCTAATCTACAAAAAGCAGCCCATGTCTCATGGCGTCTGCTTCTAGTTCATCACTCTCTGGACAAGACAAAACAAATGCAACACATCAGGCCCATGCACAGCACTACAGTGTGCACTTCCAAATTCAGAACCAATGACACTATAGCTTACCTGCACACAGTCACGTTCTGTGTTTCTGTCGAAGGGAACTCTGCAAATTTGCTTCATTCGTATTCTGTGGCGCACAAGTACACGACTTAGTGCAGAAATGCTTGCACCGTATATATTTTGAAAGATGGTGTCATCATCAATTATGCGCGGCTGTATTTCGCACAGTCTTATTGCGTTATTGGCATTCACCATGTTCACTATATGGGTCTCTTGCTCTGGAGTGAACATTCTGCCTCTGCCCCCAACATCTGGACGTCTAGCAATTCTGTAAAGTAACAACTTCAGTATTTTTGCATGTATGGTGCTGTTTTCAGAGTATTAGAGTATGATCGTGCTACAAAGTACTTACCGATTCTCATTTCAAGATATGCTAATGATGCTTGCCACAGTGTAGCGGCTCAAATTAGGCTGAACCCGTTGGCCAGCTTCCCTCAGGGTCATCCCATGGTTGGTGACATGGTCCACTATTGTAGCTCTGATGTCATCAGTTATTCTATTTCTTGCTCTTCTTACCCTTCCTCTTTCCCCTCCTCGCCCTCTTCTCGGTCCTCCTTATCCTCTTCCTCAAACTTCTTCACCTCCACGTCCTCTCCCTCGGCCTCGTCTGATTCTCCCTCTTCTCCCTCTTACTGCTCCATCCATTGTACTCCACATAGACAGCTTACCTGTGGCTTATTTATAGTGCTTAGACTGATTGCAAAGTGAACTAATCATCTAAAACAGTTTTCACATGTGAAAGTGCGTCAGACAGTTGGCAAAATAGTGTTGATGGTAGCCATAAATGTGTCTAATTTTGCTAGGAGTGTGTTCGACATTTGGTTATTGAGCGTAAGCGGTGAGTTGTGTTTAAAGTTCTGCAGAAACGGTGTTGTGCAGTGAAATGTGCCTACAGTTTTGCAGAGTGTGTTACAAAAATGCAAACTGAGTGCAAAGCAGTGTTTGTGCTTTTAGTTTTGCAAACTCAGTGAGTGGTTTTGCTATAATCAATCAATCAATCAATCAACCAATCAATTAATCAATCAACCAATCAATCAATCAATCAATCAATCAATCAATCAATCAAAGCTTTATTTATAAAGCACCTTCCACGACCCTGCCGGGAAGCCCAAGGTACTGAACATGGTACATGAGTAAAGTGAAATATGATGAATAAATTGAAAATAAAAGCAATTCAAATAGCGCAAAAGAAAAAGGTAAAACATTAAAGTAGAAGACAAATGTGTAAAACAAGGGATAGAGTGAACCAATGAAAACAGGGAAATAAAGTCAACATAAAAGAGGGCCAAAATCAAACATGTTCAAGGAACGCCAAGCGGAGGAGGTGGGTTTTTAGGCGACTCTTAAAGACTGGCAGAGATGGGGACAGCCTAACTGAGGGTGGCAACTGGTTCCAGAGTGACGGTGCTAGGACTGAGAAAGCCCGGTCCCCGCGAGTACGACACCTAGAACGAGGGACAGCGAGCAGGCCTTGGTCAGAGGAGCGCAGAGCGCGTGATGGGGAATGTCTGTTCAGGAGTGAGGCTAGACAGGGGGGAGCACCACCCTGGAAGAAATTGTAAACAAAGATGTGGAGTTTAAAGTGTGAACGATAACAGACCGGAAGCCAGTGCAGCGAGGCCAGAACCGGACTGATGTGGTCCCATTTCCTGGTCCCAGTCAGGAACCTGGCTGCGCTGTTCTGCACAACCTGTAGGCGACGCAGTGAAGATTGACACAACCCTGCATGTAGAGAGTTGCAGTAATCAAGTCTAAAAATTACAAAAGCATGGAGTTCCCACTCCAGGTGGGCTCTCGACAGCATAGGCTTGATATAAGTATTAATAGTTTTAGAAATGGTGCTATAAGAATCACAGTTATGGTTTAAGCCATCAGAAAAAACTGAGTTGTGTATGGCGTAGCGATAGCCCACTCAGAGTGCTGTAGAGACAAAGAAACAGAAATACCAAAGTAGGTTAGAGCGGAGCATTCTGGGATAGCATACCCCCTGGGCATCTGCAAGAGGCTCTCTTCTTTTCTCCCCTTCCTGCTTCTTGCTCTGACTCTCCTGTTTCCCACGTCGTGTTTTCCTTCTTGCTCTACATCTAACTTGCCCGTTCTTCTTCCCAAATGTGTTCACGCCTGCCATTTTGCTGTTTGCTCGGTATTTATCTCACGTTATCGACTGGTGATATTTAAAGTTTAATTCCTAAATCTTTCCTAAGCCCTTACCTTCTGCTGCGTTTGTTATGTTGTTGCTTTTGTCTCTCCTTGGCAGCAGCGCACTCGTTTGGCTGTAAAGCAGATTCTTGTTCCACCAACAGAATCATCACATTTCCATCAGCGAGGAAAACCTCCAAGTTGCAGCTTTTATCAGTATTTATTCTTCTAGATGTTATGAAGCTGCATTTTCTCGTTTATTTGTTTATTTTATTTTCAGTTAAGTTCAATGCATTTTGTTAGAAGATCAAACAGTCCACGCGTCAAAGGACAATTAACTTTCTGTCATTCGTTAAGTTTTTGGGTGCTTATGATGCACAAATGAGAGAAAAACAGTGATTGACAAGTGAAAGAAAAGGAAAATGAAAGAGTTGAGAGGATAAAAACCTCAGCGGTTTGCAGACTCGTTAGAAAATCCAGAGAGCAGTTGAACAGCTGGTGGCTCGATCCCCGGCGTCTGACTGTGCCCGCTGCACTTTGAATCACGATGGAACTCCTGAGGAACTTCCTCTTTTGCTCGCTTAAAGAGGCGGAGCTGCTCACAAGTTGTTTTGTTTTCTGTAATTAACAGCAACACTTACCCTCTGTCAGTGTAAGTAACTGTTGGTGCTTTAGCGCCTAATCCAGGAATAAGACACGCTGTTTGACTTTGCAGGCACCGAGGCAGGGATGCTATTTAAAGTTTCGACTTCAAACTTTTGTGACAGGGAGACAGGAAGTAGATGTGAGGGAGAATAGCGATGGGAAGGGGTGTACACATGGACATAATTTTGGAGGGGGTGGGGGGTGGGGGTGGGGAACATGCCCCCCCCCCCCCCCCACTTTCTCCAAAGTCAAGTTTTCACCCCTGCACTTTTCACCAATACTTTATATTAAATTGGCACTGGTTGAGCTCTAGGACCAAGCAGAAAACAACCATTTGTGTTGAAGCCTGTTTCCCATTAGAACATACTGTAAAGACCCCCCCCCCCCCACACACACACACACACACACACACGTGTCCCACCCACTTCTAAAGTGAAAATTACGTCCATGGGTGTACAGACGACTAATGAGAAGCAAAGGAATGATCCAAAGATTATAAGAAAAAAGTCTGTTTTTGTCATGACTCCCAATCTTTCACCCTCCTCTGCCTTCTCATCAAGCCTTCAGCCTTTATGCCGCACACCTGGTCCCCTCATCAAGCTCCAGCCAAGCCCTGTTTCCCTGGCAACCACAATCAACTTCATTCATCCCACCTGTTTCCTCTACTATTTAAACCCCAGCCTGCTCTTCAACCATCACCAGATTATTGAACGCTTCTTGCCAGTAAATTCTTCAGCCGTTACTCACCTTGCCATCGAAGATCCAGAACCCTGCTCCGTCCCCGACCTCGCCGTCTGGATTTCCCGATCGGACAATTCCCACCTCAGACCTCTGGTAACTCCACATATAATAAAGACTTGTTATTTAACTCTTACTGTGTTTGGAGTCATCACGGGTCTTCCGAGTTCAAGACTCAAGACAACTTTATTAGTCCCCGAGGGGCAATTCGAGACAGCATTGTGAAGCAGCCGGCACTAAAATCTCTAATTTCTAAAAACACATCCAAATTACACATTTGTAAAACCCATAAAAACCTATATACACAATCATGTCATAAACTCACATGTGAATGAGCAACAATGATTAAAACTTTGGCTCACACACACACACACACATGTAACTACATGCACGCACACATACAAGTAATGCACACTCCCCCTATCTGCACTGAGAATTAAGAAGAAGCACAGCTCTGCGAACAAAGGAACTTCTCCTCCTCTGTGTTTTACAGCATGGGCATCGAAGTCGGCGTTTGGAGGGCAGCCACTCGAAAACAGTATGAAGAGGGTGTGATGGGTCTTTAATCATTTTCTGTGCTAAACTTCCTGTATGCTGGTCACATTGAGAAGTTAAGCTTCGCAGTGGTAGTCCAATGATCCGAGAGCACACCTTGACGGTGCTTTGTAGACGGTTTCTATACTGCAGACTGACAGAATAAAACCAACAGGGGATGGAAAATGTGATAATACTCTCTATAAAAGAATAATAGAGTTCAGATAGTGACAGTTTTCACTCTTTCAACAACCTCCACCAGCTGCAGCGGCAGGATCACCAGGCGTTTCCATGCCAACGTGGAGATATAATCCCTCCAGCATGTCCTGGGTGGACCCGAGGGCCTCCTGCTAGCAGGACATACCAGAATCCCCTCCCCTGCGTCGTCCATGAAGCATTTTCATCAAATTCCCACACCACCTCAGTTGGCTCCTCTCAACGGGGAGGAGGAGTCTCTCCCAAATGTCCGAGCTCCTCACCCTCTCCTCTCTGAGGCCGAGCGAGGAAACTCATTGTGGCTGCTTGTCTTAAACAACTTTCCGCTCCTAAGTAAATTTAGTCTGTTTCCATATTCTGCAAAGTTAGATACCGGTAAGTGGGGAAAAAAGTATTTTGCATGGAGCCCAGCCATTCTCCTGCTTTGGCAGAATTCTGTTAGCTTTAGCTTAGCATAAACAGTGTAAGTGAATGGTAATTTCTATTGTGTGTGTAAAAGTCAGAAACGTGACTCAATATTTCTCGGTGACCTCAGTAATTATATCGACTACAAGATTTTTTACTTGAAGAGGGCGCAACACGGACAGTTTTAGACAGAATATTAAAATATTAACTAACATTAGACACTCATTTATATAGTTTTATATAGTTTATCAGCAACAAAGAGTTGATTTGGGGGTGACTTGCTCTTTAAACTCCCCCGCTTGAGGTAGGACCTCTCCTCCAAGATGGAGTTGGCAATCCACTCTTTTCCGATCAAGAACCCAGACCATGGATTTGGAGTTGCTGATCTTTATCCGGGTCGCTTCACACCCGTCTGCGAACCTCCCCAGCAAGAGCAGAAGGGCACAGTTCTTAGGAGCTAAAACCTAATTTATTCTTCACCGTCAGCTCCGTTAGGGAGGAGGCGCACACGCGTTGACAGAGATGTTTTGCTTTCAGACTTCTCCGTCAGCTGGGGAGCGTTGCAAAACAATTCCCTGCCAAGACAACAGAGGGCGTAGTGTTATTCTGAGGTATCCTGCCACCATTACAGTCACAGATCCGGTCCACAATAGTGCATTTTCCTGTGTGTTTATATTGTTTTCATGTGTTTCAGAGACCTTTGAACTCGGACAAATTTGTCCCTCATTCCTCTCTGCCTCTTCACGCGATCGGCACCTCTAAAACCACTTTTTTTTCGTATTTTCCGTCCACGAATAAAACACTTGCTGGATATCTTTGTACTCCTTCGGTCGGATGAATAACCGTTCACACTTTCAGTGCGTTCTTCAACCTGTTCTGTGTCTGCCGCTAACTATCGCTTTACTTTTTGAAGCGGTAAAGGCGGTGCTGTTGATGGATGAAAACAGGAAGCAGCATCCTGACCAATCACAAGCTTGCCGACGGATAGTTGAAATTCGGGGCGTGTCTCCGTCTTCCTCTGCAAGCCCGTCGGAGGACTCTTGCCTCGATGCAAAATGGCGTTGCGTGTCTCCATCCCGACGCAGAAGGAGAAGTATAAATTAGGCTTAAGAAGTCGACATCATCCAAACATTAAAAATATTTAAATTAATTACCAACTAAAACCCACGGAAAACCTTTGCCTCTGGTCAAGGATGCCTGTCATTTGTTCAGCTTCTTCTTGCATCAAGCAAATGGAGTTTCACTGAAACCAGGAACCTTTTTGGTCCCACAGGAAATGTTGATGTTGAACTCCTGGGGGTTTCTCAGCAGGACAGCACTTTTACCCATGGTTGTTTCTCGTTTCTTCTCCGTTTCCTCTCTTCCTCCTCTGGCTGTGAACGATGACGTACTTGTCATCACTTTGTTGTGGCTTCATCTTCTCCTTTCATCACCACAAAAAGCCACATCCCTCCCACCGTTCTGTAGATCGTGTTGTCTTGAACGTCTCTCTGTGAGCGTCCCAGAAAAGGCGGGCCTCAGGGAGTTTTGCTCTACTTTCACCTCTTTGTTAATTCACCCTTGGCTCTCACTTTGTTTGCCAGGATGGACGAGAGAGAGAAAGAGGGCATGAGAGGAAAGAGAGGACACACAGAAGTAAAGGAAACAGGAAGTACACATTTGTTTATGCACACGTTTGAAAAGGATGATATTTTAAGGTAGACAAATTAAAATTTGTTATTATTTAAATTAGTATTATTAGTTAAAAATACAAGCCTTTTTAAGCTTTTATTTTGAAACCTTGTCTGATTTTTTCTTCCTATTTCCCCTCACAGGAAAAACCAAATGATGACATCACCCAAAGAGTCGACTTGAAAAATCAAACGTGGAGTTTCATAAAGAGGCAAAACCAAAAACGGAAGTGAGCATCAAACAAACATGTTCAGCACAACGTGGCGTCCATAACTGCCTCAAAACAGCCTGAAGGGGGAGGAGCTACAAGGACGCAGAGATGAACCTGAGCAACAACGGGGCGCCACCTGGGGATATAAGCTCCACCCACCTTTGATATCTAGGCTGACACACAGACCGACCAAAGCGGCGCGCCCCCACATCAAACCCTCTTAGGCCTGAACAGGTAGGATGTTTTGCTCTTCCAACACCAGGCAGGAGGGAGAGAACCTGCAAACTTTTACATCTCAGTTATTTGTGTGAAAATAAAACATTAACATTATCCCCCAAGTCCCCCTTTGGCAGGTTTCAGCACATGCTTTGAGTCCAACCCTTGCTATTTGAAAACGTGGGTCATGTTCTTGATCGAAAAAGGGGGATTATCATTGTTCCTCTTATTTTTGAGTCATTCTTTAGCTGCACGAAGTTGTTCGGTCTTTTTAAAGAACGGCATGATCGTCCGTGGCGGGAGTGGGCTGGACTCTCAGCTCCACATCCCACAGACTCTGGCTTCTAAACCACTTCATCTTTATACATCTGTGCACAAACACAAAGGTGCACACCGTCACAACAACATTCTCCAAAACAGAGGAACGCACAGCTTTAAATTCCTGTCTAATAAACTTTTCATCTCTCCCTCCGTTAGTGACGGTGGGATTAGGACGAGCTTTGGGAGTAATAGCTTATCTCCCATGGATGTTTGAGTAAATCTTGGAGCAAGTTTAGTGTGTCATCTCTGTGATGTTTTCCTCCTTTACTTGATTCCTCTTTCATTTCCATCTCAGCTCTCTTTCTCTATGCCTGATGTTGCCATGGCAACCTGTCCCACTCATCTCTGTCTGCTGAGTCAGGAAACTGAGCCAGTGATCGTTTGACCGGGCCAGTCTTATCAGAATCACTAGGTGGCATCTCAGACTCATCTATCAAAACCTTTGCGGCTACTCTGAACTGTCTGGGTAGAACAGACTCCGGCTTTGGTTTTCTCAGAGGACTGCTGGTTTCCAATCATCTTCCTGTTTAGGAAGCAGCTCTCAATTTGTCCAATTTCATGGTTTTACTTTCTTTTTCTTCCTGAAATCAAAGATGACATTGAATTTTGATCATGTGGAAAACTGGATTTAACAAAGTTGTTAAAAAAATGTGTCCACATTCAGCGTTTAACGCCGGGGACACACCGGCCGCCGAAGCGCCGCGAAACGGGGACCGCCTTCATTCGGCGCCCTTGTTATCCTATTCTATAGACCACATGGGCCGCCGAAGCGCCGCAAACTCGTAATATCTCAGGAACCATTGCAGCACAGACGTCAGTTTTACCTGCAAAAATCAGCACAAACGAAGCACTAAAAAAGTGCTGGTCTGAACTGAGGGGCAGCGAGCAGCGGCCGAATTTCGTGAGCGCTTCGCCTCCCAAGCGCTTCGGCGGCCGGTGTGTCCCCGACCTAAGATGGATTTAAAGACTCTTGTAGTGTAATGCTTTATTGTTATTATTATAGTTTTTAATAATAGTAGTATAGTCACACATTATGTATTATTTGTATGTATTATTCTTCTTTATTCATTTTTACATGATTTAAGCGTGTGCTTAAGAGGAACAGTGTCAAAAATTGAGATAAAATGAACTGAACAAAAATATAAACACAACATTTTTTGTTTTGGTCCCTTTTTTTACAAGCTAAGATCAAAAATGAGAAACATTTTCTACATACACTTTTACAAACCCATTACTTTCAAATATTATAGACAAATCTGACTAAATCTGTGTTAATGAGCACGTCTCCTTTACCAAGTTATGGGCCATTCCCATCTGTACCGGGTCGGCCCGGGCCGGGTAGCGTAGGTTGTTTACATATCTGGGTGGCCTGGTATTTTTCCGGGCCAACCAAGGCTCATTCTCAGCCCTCTTCTCGAGGGGGTCTGCTTCAGGCCGACCAGGGCCAACACACCCACTGCTGACAGCAAATTCACACCTTCCATTAGAGCAAGCCTCTGATTGGTGGGTAGAATCAGCCCACATGGGCTTAAGGCAAGGATGTGTGGAATCAACCGGGCCAGGCTGGGGCCGACTGGGGCTACCCGGCTCGGGCCGACCCGGTACAGATGGGAATGGCCCATAAGTCGTCCCACATCACAGGTGTGGCATATCAAGGTGCTAATTGGACAGCATCAACGTTGCACAAGTGTGCTTAAAGTGTGACACGGGCCAAACTTTGGTCATATATTCAAACAAACCTGAACTGATTCAAGAATATTACAAGTCTGCAGAAACAAGTGATGAGAGTCTAATTATATCAAATTCAGTCATTTTCATTTGGACACTAGCTGATAACTGATAATGCTTATTTACTTATTTATTGTTGTTTATTTTTCCAGAGTAACATTCTCAAGCAGGTGACTGTAATCTCTGCGGATATTACCCCCCCCCCCCCCAACACACACACACACACACACACACACACACACACACACACACACACACACACACACACACACACACACACACACACACACACACACACACACACACACACACACACACACTTGACCATATTAGCACATCAAAATGAAAACAATGACTCACACGTATGCATTTAGGGGGGAAATGGTTGCTTCTTTACATTATCTTTAAACATAAGCTTCCATTTGCTCCTTTGTGACTGCGCTGAAATAAAAGCACAACGGAGCAACATAAAACAGTTGGCAGAGTTTACAGTTTATTAAGCAGCAGCAACAGAGAACCCATGGGACTGGATCTTCAGCCTGAGCTGAGCTGAACTGAACAACTTCTGCATGACTCATTCCAGAAGCTACTTTATGGGACATCCAAATGAGAAAATCCTGTCTTAATCCCACTTAAGAAAGTAATTTAGAGTTGCTTGGACATAAGTTGAGTTGCTGAGCACCTTGTCAATCAAGCTGGAAAGTAAGAGTCTGTAAAACACCCCCGGTCTGTGGTACAAACCATTAGATCTGATGGAATGAGTCACGACTGATTCACATTTTTCAGATGCTGTGAGCTATAAAAAAATGAACTGTTGTGGCTTGTACCAAGTTCTCCTTGAGTCATGTAAACGCTGTTTACTGCTGCTTTGACGGACAATTGAAAATATGACTCACTCAGTAATTTAAAAATTAAAGTATAAATACGTCTAAACTTAAATGGTTGGAAAAAAGAATCGATCATCGATGTGTGCAACATGGGAATTCACAAATGTACTTTTTATTAACAAACGTTCCAGTTTAATGCGCTCAACATGATTATAGCATATAGCAACATAAAAGGTGGTTCTGAAGAGTAGACTACAGGTCCTTCTCAAAAAAGTTGCATATTGTGATAAAGTTCATTAATGTCTGTAATGTACTGATAAACATTAGACTTTCGTATATATTAGATTCATTACACACAACTGAAGTAGTTCAAGCCTTTTATTGTTTCTAATGTTGATGATTTTGGCATAGAGCTCATGAAAACCAAAAATTCCCATCTAAAAAAATTAGCATATTTCATCCGACCAATAAAAGAAAAGTGTTTAATACAAAAAAAGTCAACCTTCAAATAATTATGTTCAGTTATGCACTCGGTCGGGAATCCTTTTGCAGAAATGACTGCGTCAATGCGGCGTGGCATGGAGGCCATCAGCCTGTGGCACTGCTGAGGTGTTATGGAGGCCCAGGATGCTTCGATAGTGGCCTTAAGCTCATCCAGAGTGTTGGGTCTTGCGGCTCTCAACTTTCTCTTCACAATGTCCCACAGATTCTCTATGGAGTTCAGGTCAGGAGAGTTGGCAGGCCAATTGAGCACAGTAATACCGTGGTCCGTAAACCATTCACCAGTGGTTTTGGCACTGTGAGCAGGTGTCAGGTCGTGCTGAAAAATGAAATCTTCATCTCCATAAAGCTTTTCAGCAGATGGAAGCATGAAGTGCTCCAAAATCTCCTGATAGCTAGCTGCATTGACCCTGCCCTTGATAAAACACAGTGGACCAACACCAGCAGCTGACATGGCACCCCAGACCATCACTGACTGTGGGTACTTGACACTGGACTTCAGGCATGTTGGCATTTCCCTCTGCCCAGTCTTCCTCCAGACTCTGGCACCTTGATTTCCGAATGACATGCAAAATTTGCTTTCATCAGAAAAAAGTACTTTGGACCACTGAGCAACAGTCCAGTGCTGCTTCTCTGTAGCCCAGGTCAGGCGCTTCTGCCGCTGTTTCTGGTTCAAAAGTGGCTTGACCTGGGGAATGCGGCACCTGTAGCCCATTTCCTGCACACGCCTGTGCATGGTGGCTCTGGATGTTTCTACTCCAGATTCAGTCCACTGCTTCCGCAGGTCCCCCAAGGTCTGAAATCGGTCCTTCTCCACAATCTTCCTCAGGGTCCGGTCACCTCTTCTCATTTTGCAGCATTTTCTGCCACACTTTTTCCTTCCCACAGACTTCCCACTGAGGTGCCTTGATACAGCACTCTGGGAACAGCCTATTCGTTCAGGAATTTCTTTCTGTGTCTTAGCTTGAGGGTGTCAATGATGGCCTTCTGGACAGCAGTCAGGTCGGCAGTCTTACCCATGATTGCTGTTTTGAGTAATGAACCAGGCTGGGAGTTTTTAAAAGCCTCAGGAATCTTTTGCAGGTGTTTAGAGTTAATTAATTGATTCAGATGATTAGGTTAATAACTCGTTTAGAGAACCTTTTCATGATATGCTAATTTTTTGAGATAGGAATTTTCGGTTGTCATGAGTTGTGTGCCAAAATCATCAATATTAGAAACAATAAAAGGCCTGAACTACTTCAGTTGTGTGTAATTAATCTAATATATATGAAAGTCTAATGTTTATCAGTACATTACAGAAAATAATGAACTTCATCACAATATGCTAATTTTTTGAGACAGACCTGTATATCAGAAAAGGGGTAAGAAATCCAATATCGAACATCCCTAGATGACACAAATGGTTGTAAACCGAGTTGATGAATCATGTCAACTTATTATTATAATAATTAAAAAGAAAGAGGAAATTATATTTTAATAGCAAACAATAACAAATTCAGGGGATGCATCCTTTAAGGTCTACCCGGTTAATGTAGGACAGGTCGTTCGTTGGCTGCGTAGACCAGAAGCAACTGGCTGTGAATTAGTACGGTCTAGCCATCAGATTCATTCCCGCTCCCATCTCAGCGAATTCTTTAAAGTGGGGGAAATGAGGGCACGATTTGTGGGCCACATTTGAAGGAGTCTTTGAATTTGGTCAGCCTATGTCACGGCGCTGTGACGTGATTGGCCTTCAAATGTGGCTGATGAAGGACGCAGCACCTGGATTCGGACACACTGAAGCTCAGGAGGTGGAGCGGGTTGTTCAATAATCAGGGGGTTGCCGGCTTGATCCCAGGGGATTCTGCTTTTGTGTCCTTGGGCAAGACACTTCACCAAACCTGCTTATGTTGGTGGTGGTCAGAGGGGCCGATGGTGCAAAATGGCAGCTGTGGCTAGGAAGTAGTTCACCATCACCAGCAATGTGTGAGTGATGAACGCTGGTTGCCTTGAAAAGCAGTGGATAAATCGAACCCATTGTTAAACCTCCGAAGTTTAATGTGCCACAAGGAGTAAAGTTTGAATGATTTTCTGTGAGCAAACAGTTGACCAGAGCACAAGCAGGTGACCAGGAAGCAAGCGTTTATTCAGCTCATCTCAACAGCTGCACTGATTCAAACGTGATCACGCCTCATTTGTCAGACACGTGAGACAAATGAGTGGAAAACTAGGCTAAAACACTTCCTGTGTAGGTATACGGGATCTTTGCGTTTCTCACTGCATAATCTAAAGAGCGTGGAGGCAAAGTGGGAAATGCTGAATTATTTAAACCTATGAAGTTGTTCTGCAAACCCCAGAAAAAAACCACGTTGGTACACTTCATGGATGATAGAATGTGTTAATATTTAACCATCCAAAGCGTGTTCTTTGGTGTTTTTTTTTTTTTTTTAAATGCTCAGAAGAACCAATGTTTTCACAAGTGGTGTAAAATGTCAACAGTACAGTTGACTTGTTGGGTGGTGACGAAGATGAAGGTGCTTTTCCTCGTTGGAGCTTCTTCAACATCTCATCTGATTATTTTCAAAACTCGAAATAAAAATAAAAACTTGCTTATTAAAATTTTTAAGCACAAGACGTGTCCTATAAAGCTGGTTTTAACAACTCACAAGGACAAGCGTTTCTTCCTCTGTGATTGCAGGAACAGTTTCCATAGAAACAGGGAATCTGGTGAAAGAAGAAGAGAAGGAAGAACATAAAGGAATTAAGAAAGAGGGGTTATGAAGAAAAAGTAAGGAGGGAGGGAAGGCCAGTTTTAAGTTCTCAACCAGACTTACAGTTTCTATGCTTAGTTTTTTCCATCAAGGAGTTTCTGTTCAATCCTCCAGTTTTATCTCTGTTCTTTCAGTGAGTTAAGGGCCAATTATACCTCTTTGTTCTGTCTAAGGCAGCTTCTGTTGTAAAACATGGAAAAAAGCATTCTTGTTTGCATGGACGTAATTTTCACTTTAGAAGTGGGGGGGACACGGGGGGGGGGGGGGGTATCTTTACAGTATGTTCTAATGGGAAACAGGCTTCAACACAAACGGTTGTTTTCTGCTTGGTCCTAGAGCTCAACTAGTGTCAATTTAATATAGCGTAATATTGTTTTTGGATGGTAAAAAGTGCAGGGGTCAAAACTTGACTTTGGAAAAAGTGGGGGGGGACATGTCCCCCCCCCCCCCCCCCCCCCCCCAAAATTACGTCCATGCTTGTTTGAGCTAAAAGCTGCTTGTTAGCCGCATTATCTACCATCAACACACATGATCAGTCACCATGGCTGCCTCTCGACTTGACGGCTGTTTTGCCATCAAACTGCTTTCTTTTATACATTCTTCTAAACAAATGCTGTTAAAGGCGGGGTATGAGATGGAGCTTTTTTGTTTTTTGCAACATTTCTTGAAATGCTCCAAACATACAGATGACAACCAATGAACTAAATGTTTTGTCTTACCTCTGAAATGTACAATACTGGAAAAATCATTGCGAATGTCCTATTCTTAAAGATTGGATCCTGATCCATCCATCAAATTGCCGTCTGACGGTCCCTCCTGCTTTTTCTGTACGAATCATTCATTCTCAGCTTGGAGCAGCTGAACAGGATGTAAAAAACCGGAGTCAAGCTAGTTATTTTCGCTAGCATGCTAAACTGTTGAGCCTCTCCGTCTGCGGAGGTGCAGAGAAACGCAGCACCAGGTGAGGATTGATGCCTAATCTAATCTCAAATCAAAATTTTATCTGCTGAATGCAGTGGAAAGCACACGTCTGCAATTGGTCGGCCCCACATCAGTGGCAGCATCTTTGGTGGACGTCTAGTCTGGTTCCAGCACGTTTCCTGCGTGTTTTAGATCATGAACACAGCTGGTTTGTCTCATTTAGTGACAGAGCGCTACATAGACACTAATGAAGGCCGGGGAGACATTTCAGCAGTTAGATTTAAGGTGTTGAAAAGACCAACGCACAGTGAGGAGACAAGTTTAGCTTAAAAGCAAGTCAAAACTGCCTAGTCTCTTTTAAATTCACACCTCCTTCAACATATTTCTGTTTACAAGCTGAAGTAAATAAAATGTCATCAACCATAGACGCCACTGCTATGTAGGGCTGAGCAATAAATGGAAAATGTATCGTTATCAAAATTTCTGACCCTTATTGAGATCATTTTTCACTTGTCAATAAATTTGATAATAAAAAATGAAAAGACGTATGAAGGTTGGCAACATTCTTGTACCTTCAACGAGCTGTACAGCCTTGAGTCACACAACTCAACGCATGATCAACACATGATAGCCCCAGCTAGTGGACAACTTTTGCTTCTGCGCAAACCTGTGGTTATCATTTATCGGTATAAAGGTGCCGTACATGTTAAAATCTAAGCTCAGCTCGGCAGTGACCTAAAATACATAAATATAATTTTACTTACTGAAAAAAAAAATGAAGTGGAGACTCCTTGGACGCTCTATTAGTGCAATTAATGCCACAGCAAGTCATTTTGTCCAACAATTGCACAAAAAATATCCAAAAAAGAATACACAAACACAGAGACTCAAAATCCCGGAGCAGTTTCCAAGCCAGATCGAGGCTCTACTGAGGCCTTTCCACGGAGCTAGCTCTGTGGTCACGTGGGTCTGAGGCGGCGATCACGTGGGTCGGATGCTCATTAATTATACAGAATTTTAGGTTTTTAATACACTTAAACAGAAGAGTGAAAAAAAAATTCACCCCCCCTCAGAGTTGTCATGAGTATAAACTAGATCATTTAGACAAAAAACATGTTTTGGTACCAGGCTGTAAACATGTTTATTTCTGCTGTGAAATTGGTATTTTTAACATGGGAGTCAATGAGGATTTGCTCACTTCTGACACCAGCCCCTAGTGGATGAGGGTGGAACTGCAATTTTTGGTACTTCCGGGTTGGGCCCAATTTTTGAGCCGCATTGTGGGGGCTTGGTCCTAACCTCCTCTTGGCTCCCCATCGTGACAGACAAAGGCTATGGTACTAGAGCCTCCACTAGAGGAGACCTTCAGATCCCCAAACGACGTTTGGACAAATGGTACTGTCCGTTAGAGGGAGTCAATTTTGGAACAATATCCCAGCGAATATCAGAGTATCCCATTAATAGCACCTTTAAAAAGCACCACAAACTACATCTTAAAAGTTCCCAGACGTGTTTGCATCTTTAGTTATTTTTATTTATTTTTTTGTTAGAAATATTCCAGTAAAATAGACTATCTGACTGTTTTTAAATTGTATAGTGTTACTTGTTTTACTTGGTTATCTTGTTGACGGACTACAGATGCAAATTAGCAACTATGCTATAATCTGGCCCATTTACGATCGATACAATGTATTTGATTGTTTATTAGTGTGCATTGTCCTGAATAAAGAATTGAATTGAAGTTGGGTCAAGTGTCTTGCCCAAAGACACAGAAGAAGAGTCTCCTGGCAGAAGCTGTGATGTCTTCAAAAATCATCTAATCACTGGTCAACCTGCTCTACTTCCAGAGTTACTGATGCCCCCTTTAACGAGTCATTTAGATCCAGCAGCAAGCTCACAGCAAGATAGCAAACAACCACCCTTCCTCTAATGCTGAAGACAAACGACCGTAATAAGTGTAGTAGGTGCTCCCTACCATAAAACACCAAACACCAAATTTGACAACTTATTTATCAATTTCTTTGCTTGTCTTCTAGAATTTTCTCTTGCCGATCCGTAACTGACAACAGCCACAAAACCCAGGGTATGGGAGTGAGAGAGTAATAGTTTTGCTTAAAAATATTGACTGCAATAACCACATTTGACCACAGGATGTCCTTGCTACAAATTGCACCTTTAAGGCAGTGATATCCACACTTCTGGGGACAACATAGAATAATTATGTCATGTTTTACATTTGGAGCCAATCTGTCCTCTTCATCAGCTCTTATGTTTAATGCCTTTATCTAAAAGTGAGCCAGGATAGTAAGAGGTGGCAATGGGACATCAAATATTACGGTCAAATGGAAGATCTGTTTGCAGCAATCAGGTAGAAAATCATATGATGACCATGTTAAACTGGTCATACGTTTTACCTGGTTTTACTTGCAGCAACTCATTAAATGTCTTAAAGAATGTCAGAGCTGTTGAAGAAACACAAGCCAAAATCTTATTCTTGCTCTGAAACATCACCATCACTCAGGAGGTGCAGTGAGGAGGAGTGTGGATGGGAAGCATAGTGACTGGACCCACCTGCTGCTCATCTCCTGTTACTATCCAGAATAAGAGACTGCAGGAGTTTCTCATCGTTTTGACTTCTGCACTTCATTGCTCCTTGTGCTTTACCAGTTGCTGTTTGCAGGTGCCATTTTATGTCACAAGGTGATGTCACAACTGCAGAAACACATGAAATACACAAACACCCAGCGGAATGGCCAATGTATGCAAAGACAGGCGTGATTAACTCAAACCTACAGCAAAGTAAACTCATTTCCCATGCAGGATTAATAATGCTACAAATGCTTTTTACTGACGTCTCCCTACTCCCTGGTGCGTGCAACTGCTGCTTTATTTCCTATTATTCTTAATAGAAAAGTCAAGTTGCCATGCTTTACAGCAATCTAGTTACCTAGCAACATCCATTCACAAAACGCCACATAAGGCACAATGCCGTGTGTAGACTCGGCTTTAGGGAGAAACGGAGAGGACATTAAAGAGATGGGGATTTTCTGAGAGAAAATGACAAACCAGGAAGTATTCACGTTGTGCCTGTGATGTTTGAAATGAAATAAAGGCCTGAGGGAACTTGGCAGGTTGTAGTTTACAACACAGATGACTGCAAAGTTGGCAGCTTCACTCGTGTCTCATCAAGTTACATCAGATGAACTTCAATAACAAGATTTCCCTTACAATTTAATCCCCATGCTTCCATCTATCCATCCATTATCTGAGCCTACGCTTGTCCACGTGGGGTCGCGGGGGAGGGGGGTGCTGGTGCCCATCTCCAGCGGTCAACGGACAATCAGGCGGGGTACACCCTGGACAGAGTCCCAGTCCATCGCAAGGCAACACAGAGACACACAGGACTAAGATTCATGCACACACACATACACACACACTTAAGGACAATTTAGACAGACCAATCAACCTAACAGTCATGTTTTTGGACTGTGGGAGGAAGCCGGAGTACCCGGAGAGAACCCACGCATGCACAGGGAGAACATGCAAACTCCATGAAGAAAGATCCCAGGCCGGGAAGTGAATCCAGGACCTTCTTGCTGCAAGGCAACAGCTCTAACCACTGCGCAGCCCTAGTCTCCATGCTTTATATATGTATACATGTATATGTATGTATATATGCACATATATATTATTTTGTAATGCACCTTTAAAGGGCAGCAGTAGCCCAGGATCTAGAGCAGGTTGTCCAGTAATCAGAAGGTTGTAGGTTCAACTCTGTCTCCCAGCAGAGAAAGCTGCTGTTGTGTCCTTGGGCAAGACACTTAACCCACCTTGTCTGCTTGCGTTGATCAGGTGGGCCGGTGGTGCCAGTCTTGTTTCTGTCATGGCACCCCAGGGTGGCTGCGGCTACAACATAGATCATCATTACCAGCGTGTGAATGTGTGTGTGAACGGGTGGATGACTGATTGTGTTGTGAAGCATCTTGGGGGGTTGTAGAACCCTACGAAGGTACTCTACAAATACAAGTCGTTTACCATTTCAAATTGGAAGTTGTTTTGGATTTAAGCTTCTGTAATATGCATGAACAGTTTACAGCCTGGTTTGTCACGTCCCAGATGCTGCCTTGCACTTGAAGTTGAGAAAACAGGCTACGTGTTTCTAGAATGAGTACTATTGCAGCATTAAATAGCTCTACTGTAACACCTAATCTCATATTTTCCTCAGTTTCACATTAACACACCTCTCTAAATTCAGTTGAGCTCGCTGGTCTGGTTTTAAGCAGTCAAAAAATTAGGCATCTCAGTGGGAGCGGGCTAAATCCTGGTGTAAACAAATCTCAAGGTAGGCAACACAGTACATAATGCAGTAAAATGCAGACATCCTGCATGACAGTCTAATAAACTGTAGCTTGTTTCCTCAAAGGGAAGGGAAAGTAAAGCAGGCTTATAAAACAGTTTATCTAGCTGTGATGGAAGTTTCTGGAACAGGGGTTTATTCCGATTTGATTTTCTCTGTTCCACTCTAATCAGTTGCTGTTGTGTTCCTAGAGCTCAGTGGTGTCAGACTAGCTGATTATATGGTGCTAAAAATACACTATGTGATTCTGAATTGTCACAGCAGCCATTCTTTAGATTAACAAAATCAATATGTGCCAAGACTGCAGTGGAAGTGGCAGAGACGTCCACAGGCCACATTCAGGCATTTTTACAGACACAAAACATGATATTAGAGCAACATTAAAGGGAAGACATTCAGTGTAGCTAATAAAGGTGCATTTGCTCCTCCTTCTCCTCGGAGGAGGAGGAGAAATCAAGATGTATGTGTGCTGATTCTGCTTAGCAAGACAACATATACGTGTGAGGTAATCAAACAAAGCTGTTGTTTCTGTTTCTTCAATCTAAATGGAACATGACACTTGTATGTCGTCCTCGTCCTCGTCTTCCTCCGCTTATCCGGGTCCGGGTCGCGGGGGCAGCATCCCATCTAGGGAGCTCCAGACCGTCCTCTCCCCGGCCACCTCCACCAGCTCCTCCGGCAGGACCCCAAGGCGTTCCCGGACCAGATTGGAGATGTAACCTCTCCAACGTGTCCTGGGTCGACCCGGGGGCCTCCTGCCGGCAGGACATGCACGAAACACCTCCCCAGGGAGGCATCCAGGAGGCATCCTGACCAGATGCCCAAACCGCCTCAACTGGCTCCTTTCGATCCGGAGGAGCAGCGGTTCTACTCCGAGTCCCTCCCGAATGTCCGAGCTCCTCACCCTATCTCTAAGGCTGAGCCCGGCCACCCTACGGAGGAAACTCATTTCGGCCGCTTGCATCCGCGATCTCGTTCTTTCGGTCATTACCCAAAGCTCATGACCATAGGTGAGGATTGGGACGTAGAGCGACCGGTAAATCGAGAGCCTGGCTTTCTGCTCAGCTCCCTCTTCACCACGACAGATCGGCTCAGCGTCCGCATCACTGCAGACGCCGAACCAATCCGCCTGTCGATCTCCCGATCCCTCCTACCCTCACTCGTGAACAAGACCCCGAGATACTTAAACTCCTCCACTTGAGGTAGGACCTCTCCCCCGACCCGGAGTTGGCAAGCCACCCTTTTCCGGTCGAGAACCATGGTCTCAGACTCCAAATCTGAGACCACTTGTTTGCATTTTTATATATTTTTGGCAGCATTTGAACTTGATCATAGGCTAGTTTCCCTACACCAGAGACAACTGTGGATTACAAATACCTAACATGACTTGGAGTTTTTAACCCTCCCACTGTCTTTATGGGTGGCCCAGCGAGGAAAGTTGACCGTTGAGCAGAAGTGATGGTTTATCCCTTGAGGTCCACATGGCAGGAGTGAGGTGGTGCTCACTCCTCACCGCTGCCACACGGACCCAAGGGATAAACCATCACTTCTGCTCAACGGTCAACTTTTCTTGTGGGGTCACACCCATTAAGACAGTGGGAGGGTTAAAAAATCAACAGTCAAGCTAGTAAATGAAGCCCAGAAGAGACACAACACTGTCAGCACTGATTCAATACTGTTTGGTTTGAATGAGGTAAATTATATTTTACTGTAAAACAACATGAGCTCAGCATATTGGAAGTATAAAAAGGTCCTTCCCACTTGTTTTTATTACATTTGCAGTGGTCTCAAGTAGGAATGAATGCCTTTTAAGTCGTACTCTGGGGGGAAAAAGCTCCGGTGCTCCTGTATGAGGATGTAGAACTCAGCTGGAGGAGAAAGTAGCTTCAGACGACAGGATTTGGAGTCTTTTTTCCTGATATTAGGGAATCTTGTTTCTGATTGGATAACAGCAACTCACCTCTTCTACCGACTCTGCAACATCGATCTCCAAACAACAAAGGCCTGAAGGAGTTCTACTGTGCAGTAGTGTTGCTAATGCTAACAGTTAGCTTCTACTAGCCTTTCCCATCACAAGTCAAGATGGGTGAGTCCACGAATGTTCAGTGACGGTGTGATTTAGAGGATTTGATGTCAGGCTTTTCAAATTGTAGAATTTTACTGTCTATTTTCTATCAGAAGCTAACGCAGGAGATAGGCGTAGGAGACTATTTTCATGTTCAGCCTGCATGAAAAACTCAGAGTGACTGATCATTTTAAAAGATAAGTAAAAAAATGAAGAACTAAATGTTTATTTTTGATCAATGATAAAATGAGGTGCTAACCTTGAAATAGCTTAAACTTGACCAAGTTTTAGTCATAACTCTACTCATCTGAATTCATCGTAAAGTGGTATGGTTTGATACCGCTGAGCCCTCAAATGTTTATTTTTTTTGTTGCAAATTTTACATCCAAATACTTTTAGCCACCAGCTCCTGTTCCTGACTCAAACTGTATTTGTTGCTTGGCAACATAAACTTGGAGCCTATTTCGACACAAAGCAACTGTTAGGGCTTCAGTGATTTAATGACACAGCTCTGTTTCTTGGCTCTGCACCAGATCGTCAGTTCACCACACGCCGTCCTGCTACCTGCAGGGTCTCATCTCACACTCTCATTGTCTCTCTGGGAATCAATGGTGGGTAGATGTGTTTGTGTGCGGGTGTGTTAAAGATACTCTCTTTTCGAGCTGCAGGTGAATCAAGCTGTGATGTCAATTCTCTCAGCTATTGCCCCTCGAAGCACATGCGTTTGTTTATCTAATTCCGACTAACTTGCATAGGTGAGTGCTGAAAACTGATAAAAATAGATAATAAAGTCATGATATCTTAAGCTGAAATGCTTTCAGATCAGCAGCTGTGTGCGGATGCAATCAAGAGATTCCTGAAGTAACAGGATGTAAAACTGGTGAGCCAGGGTTCGGATGCTGCTGTAATTATTTTGCATCTGATCAGAGACTTCGGTGTGGAGGGAGCTGCAGTTTGGTTAGGGGAACTCCTTAAATGCACAGCCTCACGACCCATAGCAGGTTCACACTTGGCTTTTTAAACCAGATCTGCCAAAAAACAGGGCCTGTGGGCCAAACCGGCCTCTCGTAAAAGGGAAAGCAGTCCATCTATGTGTTACACAAGATTGATTCAGTTGTTTTCCCCCGTTTACGCCTTAAATTTGATAATATCTTTAGTTGTTTTTCAGAAAAAGGCTTTGAAATCTTAGAAAAATAGAAAATTCTTCCTTATGCAGTGAAATGCAGTTGTATAAAAGATATATTCAAATTTTATTTATCCAGATGAGTTGATTGTTGTTATAAATCAGAAAGAGTTCTCAATCTGGCCAAGAGGTAGCAGCCACAGACACACAGTTGGCTTTACATCAAAGACACATAGATGAGATAAAACTGTTGGACATAAAGACAATGGACTATTCTCATATATAATATGTACAAGCAGTCAAAACAGACTTAAAACAATCTTTAAGTACTCAGAAGCAGGCACATTTATCAGAAACTGTTGATTGTAATGAATAATGGAATGTAGGTAGTGAGCTTCAGCGATATTTGCAGCTCATTCCAGTCATTGGAAGCAGCAAACTGAAATGAGGAGCACAGGGGCGCCTCCAGAAAATTTTGATAGGGGTGGCCAGATGGGGCCAAAGAAATTTTTGGGGTGGCACACCAAATTGGTCCTTGTGGTAACTTTGGTTGAATTTAGTCTGTGGCGATGTACTGCAATGCGCCTTTATTGTTTTTATTAAAATAACAGTATGCATCCAAAACATTTACTGTATTTTCTGGAGTATAAATCACTCAGGTGTATAAGTTGCACCAGCCATAAAATGTATAATGAAGAAGAAAAAACATATATAAGTTGCATTTTGGGGGGAAATTTTATTATTTTTCTTACAAAATCTGAGACCAAGCATTTCACATTGCAAGACAAGCACCGGTAACAATAACAGAATAAACAATGCGGGCGCAGCAGCGCGCCACAGTCTCCAGCAGAGGATGGCAGTGTTTCAAACCCTCCCAGCTGGACAGGGGAGCTCATTCCTGGTCCGGAGCCGGCCCGCAGCTGTGCGGTATACATAATTTGGTATATAAGTCACTTTGGTATATAGGTCGCAGGACCAGCCAGACTATGAAAAAAAAGTGTGACTTATAGTCTGGAAAATGCGGTAACAAAAATTTTACAAATACAAACATTTTAAAAGAAATACATGTCAGTTATTTAAAATGTTATCCCAAATTTAATTTAAAATTTTATTTTTTTAGGTTAATTCACCTGTTGCTGTGTTCACAAAAAATAAACTATGGAGATAAAAACTTTCTTAAAATGGTGAGCAGCAGAAGCATACTTTTTTCTGATTTTTTTTTACTCATTTATTGTAATATTTTCATTTTGTTTTACAATTATGTCTGAATAAACAAGGTCAATATATGGTTTGACTGAACATTAATATGAGTTGTTAACACTGCCTTTATCTCGGGGGGGGGGGGGGGGGGGGGGGCAGCAATTTGCTATGGGTGGCCACGGCCACCCCTGGCCACCCCCTGGGGGCGCCCTTGGAGGAGCAGCCATAGGAGGAGCAGCCATAGGAGGTGCAAGCTTTGGATGTAATCATAGTGATTAAGTTACTGGAATGTAAATTGCGCTGGTTGTTGGATGTGATGAGTGTTTTACCTGCAGACAGTTGGTGAACATCTGCAAATACATTTGAATAAATGTTTGCTCCAGGGAAACAAGAAGATCAAAAGCTCTTTAGCGAGTTGGTATTATAGGTCATTTTATTTTGCTTTCCCCTGTTATTTCTCGTGCAGCTGCAGCCATTTCAGCCAGGCTCCACGTGGCTGCTTCTTTAAATGTAGCACATATTAATTCTCTGTTAGGGTAGATCGTGTTGAATGCCAAACACCAAATGGCCAGATTTATGGTGGTTTTTTTTCCTCCTGAAGGAAGGATTTTATGTTCGCTAAACTTACAGCCATTTTCCCTCTGTTTTTCTCCGTGTCTGGTTCGATGACGTCACTTTCGTGACGTGCATTTGGATGGGTGGGCGTGGCCAGCGACAGCTTGTTTTCTTAAAGTGGCAGAGCCCTGAAACAGCTCATTCTGGAAGGTACTGAAAATGTCAAGAATAACACTGATGGAATTGCTTCATGAGAGATTTGGAGCAAAGAACTTCATAAGCATGTTTTATATCAACAGTAGATCTATTAATAAAAAAAAAAGTCATAATAGAGCTCCTTTAAGTTGCATCTTTGTGCCTTGAAAAAACAAGCAACAAAAAGAAAATTTTGTGGATTCCAATTAAAATGCAAAACTTCCATCGTCTGACAGTTTGCTCAAATATGAAAAACAAGGTTAGATTTCTGGTGTACTTGTCATGAAATCTGGAAATCAAAGTTGAATAAACAAAGCAGGGAACAAGCTACCAAAGTAGCTCAACAAACAAACTGATCACTGCTAAAAACATCAGTTATGATGAGAACTTGTGCAGTTTTGGCTGACTCTGGTGCAAACACAATAGAACACTACCTTCTCATGTCATTACTGCCATTCTGTTGGGAAATCTCTGCAAGAAAAGAAAAAAATCTTGTTATCTTAAATTGATCACGCTAATGATCTTGGTCAAAGCTGCAAGGCACTACTTCAGATTGTTTGTGGAGCCACGTATGGCACCAGAGCTGCAGGTTGCAGACCCCTGAGCTACACTGTTAAAAACGGAAAGATGGAGGTTGTGTGAGAAGGAGCGGGACTCACTAATCATCCTACTTCCAGTAAAAGTTATGTGTCCTTTTGAGGTGGCCACATACAAAACAGTGGCTTGTGCTGTCTTGGCACCTCTCATTTTATGGACCTAAACTACATAATCTCACAAAAGACCACTGCATGCTTCTTTCTTTCCTAAGGGTTGCAGGCTTCATACATTTAAAACTAAATTACAAATCACAAACTACTTTCGTGCTTCTGCTGTTGCCAGGAAACTAAAGCAATCCGAAATGAAAAGAAGCTTTGCAGATTCATCTGAAGGACATCTCTGGAAGTAAAGTTGAGGTGGACTGACTCGACAAAGCGAAAATACAAAACGGCGCGCGGCAGAGACAGAGTGAGGACATGGACTTGCAGTGAGACAGCGACAGGCTGGCCAGCTTCCCGTTTGCTCGCAGACTGTGGTCAAACTCTGTCAATCTGGGAGAATCCCAGAGCTACCATCTGGGCCTAACTGGAGCCTGGTCCAGACACCGCCAACTGGCACAGAAAAGCAAACTGTGTCACTATGACAAGAGTGAAGCAGGACTGCAAAGTCAAAGGTCAGATTAAACTGTAGCACGGACAACACATAATATTTTTGCACACCTATCTTTTATAACTGATGCAGGGAAGTATTTAACATTTCCTCTCCTGGTTGTCTCTCTGTTGATTCATGATTTATTGATCACAAACTGAAATGACTACAAACACAACATGAGTGATTCTACACTTGTGGAAGTTTACTTTTATTATCGCAGAATTTTACAAAGACTTGGGGCAGTGGTACTTAATAGCTGACCTCACATTAGCACCAGCGGGGTACGGACGGCGCTTGTGTGTATGGGTCCACGTGAGGCACCATTTTTGTGCCATCTGTTCTGCCAGCACCCCCGTCCACCCAATCCAATCCTCGAACTTTGAGGTTGTTTTTTATAATGGCCTTGGCCAAATTTAACTGAGTACCCCTGCTTTAGAAGTTCTATAGTTCACATTTACCTAGTTGCTTCTGAATTAAGGCAGCCTGGGGTATCTAATGTACCAAAAGTCAGTGACGTCTCTTACCTGCTTTCCTATGAACATTTGAAAAATGCATGTGTGACAGTGAATCAATCAATCAAATCAATCAATCAATCAATCAAAGATACTTTATTAATCCCAGAGGGAAATTAGAGTTTCAGTACACACAATTCAGAGATCAGACATACATGGGCAAGACACATGACAAGAATTGGTGACTGTGGTCATTCGCAACTCTGAGTCGCGCTACCTTAATAGAGATCAGAGGGGTTTACATGAGGGTTGGTTCAGGTGGAGGGAAAAAAGAGGCACTTCAGAGCTACTCTCCAGCAGGAGGGAAGCTTTGCTCTGCAAAAAAAAAAAAAAAAAAAAAAAAAAACCACCTCAGACAGAGATCTGCAACAGACTTCAGACAACACAACAAGTGTACACTAGGAGGGGTGGTAGGTTGGGACTATCCCTACTTCAGCTCCTGCAGCCACGATGCAGCAGCACATGTCACCTCAGTGTGGATTGGGGGGGCATTTAGGGTTGGAGGGTTGCAGTGACCCTGGAACGTTTCAGCGGCCGTCCTGCTGTCCCACCCAGGCTGGGAAAGGAGGCAGAGTTGAGTTGCCATAGCGACGGCACATTCCACATATCTTCTGAGGGGGGAGTTTTCGTTGGAGCCTTGCTGGCTCAAGGACGCCAGATACTGATTAGAAATTGTTTTGGGGCCAGACAGAGATAATTTCCTCTCTGTCTTACAGTTTGTTGTTGGTCCTCAACCTCTCCAAATCCCAATGGTAATGGACGTTAATCTATCCCAGTCCGTGCTGATTCTTCCACTCTCTCCTTGATGGCATCCATCTTTTGTGCCAAAGAATGAATCTCCGCCAAAGTCCCAAGCTTACGGTTCATCTCGACAATTATTTGAGTCTGTTAATTCACAGCGCGGTGCAAACCATCTCTGAGCTCCGGGATCAGGCTGATATTCCCCAACAGCTCGTTAATTTTCTGGTAAGCCAGGTGGCCTCCAAGGCCAGTGAGCAGGAAACCTGACACCAACACCACGAATCGGGTTAGGAGTAGGGGTGGGAACTGATACGTTTTTATCAATATCATTGTCTACTGTATCTATCGATCCAATTCCTTATCAATTCCAGAGTAGTCGCAAAAAACTCACTGTGCACGGCTCCTGCTTTATAACTGTCAGTTTCTTTATGATAAATAATCTGTTGTAGCTGTATCGGTTGGAAACATCTTTCCAAATGTTCTCCTTTCTGCTCCCCGTGAAGGCAGTCATCTTCCTGTTCGGTGCAGTGTTGCTGCAGCTTTTGCAGAGTGGGATGAATCTCACCACAGGTCAGACGTTTGTCGCTGGAGTCTGCTAGTGTGGAGGTGTGTATACAAGATAAATGAGGCTAACATGATAGGCAGTGTTAGGTTATTAGTTACCTGCGGTATTAACAGGAGAGGACGTGCGAACGCCACCGCTGCTGTGTTGATATTCACTAGTCCAGAGCGGGTCTAAACACGTCAATAACTTTAAGTTTTAGCGTATTTTGTGGCCAAAGGCTTTTGTATGTTCTGAATGCTTCCTCCCTTGATGAAACATCTACTTTGCAATTATTGCAAGTTATCCTGTTGCCATGCTTTCTTGTAAAGTATAACAAAACTTTTGAGCGTTTGTGCCGCTTAGACGCCAAGTTTAATGCTTCCGTAAGCTATGCATCGTGCACGGTGACGTCATTCACACCGACTGGAATTGATTAGGGCAATCGTTTGCTAAAGTTGCAAATGATTACTAGGAATTGAACCAATGGGAACCGGTTCTCAACAAGAACCGGTTTTTGATTCCCAACCCTAGTTAGGAGTTTGCCCTGTAACTGGTGGGTTGCAGGTTCAAACCCCAAGCTCCTGCTGTCTTGTTAGTCATGCTCTTAGGCAAGCTTCACCCATCTTGCCTGCTAGTGGTGGTTTGGGGTATTGGCAGTGAATTTTGTGTAACAAATCTGTTTACATTTTACTAAAGCTCAAAATTTTGAGTAATTTGTGGCGTGTACATTTGTTTAACAGGTAGAAGATGACCCATAAGTGCTAATGCTAACAGCTTGCACCCCCCCCCCCCCCCCCCCCCCGCTTGCTCCTGGAAAGGTCTCAGCCTTGGCTTCATGTTAAAGGTGTTACAGTCTAGAAGGCAGAGGGTAGATGGAGTAAATGAGTCATTTTAAAAAGTGGGAGGGGACATGTCTCCTTCTGACATAATGGCTCCAATGCCTATGAATGGCGTGGAATATCTGTCCATTATATACATAGTCAATTGTTCCAACTCACTTCAACACCAGAAATATAGAAATGTTGGTGGTGGTCAGGTCAGCTGACAACCTCGGCTTGGCCCAAGATGAGATATTTGACGGGTCCCCCGCACCAGAATTTCTCCTTTTCCATTGTTCTTGAAGGCCCTTCTTCTACCCTGGTCCCGGGACAACTGACCCTTTTGTCACCCCTAAATGGTGCTTAAGCTCAAGCTCCTGCTAACGCTAGCTGAAGTTACTAACGCTAGCCCTGCCAACATCTGTAGGGTTTGGTAAATTGAGTGCTTTAAGAGCTCAATATATATATATATTACCTCTACTTATGACCAATAAGCTGTGACACTCTATCTAAATATAGAATATCAACCCTGCTTGGTCTTTGTGTGTTTATCAGAAGATTCTAGGATTCTTTGTTTATTAAGGGATTGTACACACTTCGTTTTGATTCAGAAAAGAGTCAGGTTTATAAAAGTAAGAATTTATTTTACAAACAATTAAAACATGACAAGTTAACTAACATTTTACTGTGATGGAGGGAACTAGATATGATGTATGAATCTATGTGTGAATGCAATGTTATCAGAACTTCTGTAACTAGGAGAGCTGAGTTCTGGACGCAAAATAATTTGGTTTGCGTTAAGCTATGAAATTGAATATTATCAAAAACACATCAGACGCTATCTGTGTGTCTACTTCACCCATTCTCGGAGACCCTCTTGGTGGATCCGAAGGTCAGAGAGGTCGGATGACCTCTGGCACCGAAGGGCTGTAGAAAACTGTGGCACTGACTCTTCAATCCAGAGATGTCTCGGGTCAGGACAGATGGATGGAACCGCACGTCTGGGTCTCTGAAGGAGTCTAAACAATATCAGCTTGTTCTGCAGGAACTGTTTGCTGAATCAGCTTCGCAGGTGCAAAAAGGTTTTGACGACGTGTCAAAAGCTTTGATGGGTTAAACAGAGTTTTGCTTCAGGTGGCTGGTCTGAAGCTTTCTCTAGAACTAAGGAATCACCAGAGTGATCCAGTTTTAAGGTTCTCATGTTATGATTTGCGTAGCCAACCAGAGGTTGGCAAGTTTAGGAATGTTATCAAGACAACTCAGAAACACGCCTTCTTTGATCCGCAAGCTCTGATCAGGGGTAAAGGCTATTTATGTGTCATGAGTTTAACTTTACCTTACTTTGTTCTTGTGTGAGTGCAAGTGGTGATGACCTTATAAGTAGCAATAAATAAACGTTTATTTAATGATTATCTAGCTTATAAGTTGAAGAAGTTCATCTCTGATTTAGGAAATCTGGGCTGCGAGTGTTCCTTATATGAATTAAGAATGAAGATTGGACCTTGAGGAGAGAATGTTATTGTTGACATTTCATTATCTGTGTTAAGAGCTGCAGGCTCTGAGCTCCAGCTGGTGAGATGAATGCAGGCCAATTTAAAGGGGACACATGCAGTCTTGTGTCTCCTTTTTGACCAGATGTTGAATGGTCAAACTGTTCCTGAAAACTGACCATTGCTGGACGTTACACATCCTTGTTGGATGAGAGGAAAACACAGAAGAGTATCTGAGCACACATGTAATGTTCCAGGATGTACTGGGAATACACAGACTGAATAAATGTCAGGTAGATCCATATTTTGCCTACTCAGGTTCTGGTCTTGGGGCCTTACGTGGACAAGCACCATCATACATTGATGATCTTCTCGATCCCTACACCCCTAGCAGGTCCCTGAGGTCCAGTGACCAAAGCCTGCTGGTTGTGTAGCACCAGTCTAAAGACCAAAGGTGACAGATCATTTGCTGCTGTGGCCCCCAGACTCTGGACCTCTCTCCCTCTGAGCCTGAGATCAGTGGACTCATTGGTCTCCTTTAAAAAGCAGCTTGAAACTCACCTGTTCAGGCTGGTTTTGTATGACCTTCATCACCACTCTCTCTTTATTCTGCTTTTTCTACCTATTCCGCCTTTCTTGCGATCTGCTGATTTCCCTCTTTTCTATTTATTTTCCCTTTTCCTTTCCTTGCATTTTTTTATTCTCAATTTTTATTTGTTGTCATTTTAAACATATTTAATCTTTTTTGTTTTTGTGTAGCACCTTGTGATTTTTATCTTGAGAGGCACTATATAAAAAATCATTTTCTTTCTTGGTCCTCTACCAGAGGCCTGGGAGCTTGAGGGTTCTGCAGGTTCTTAGCTGTTTCTAGAACTGCACTTTTCTGAGAGGTCTGATGTTTTTCCTGGGATCTGCTTTAGCCACTCCTCCAGTTTGGGGGTTACTGCCCCGAGTGCCTCGATGACCACGGGCACCACCGATGTCTTCTCTCTCCAGACTTTCTCAAGTTCCTCTTTGAGACCCTGGTACTTCTCTAGTTTCTTGTGACCAGCTCAGTGGTCTGGTGGGTGAGTGCTGGCCCTGAGACTGAGAGATTGGGGTTCAAATCCCAGTTGGTTCATACCAAAGACTTTAAAAATGGGACCCAATACCTTCCTGCTTGACAATCAGCTTTAAGGGGTTGAATTGGGGAGTTTTAACCCACCAAATAGTTCTCGAGTGCAGCCACTACTGCAGCTCTCCACTCTCTACAAAGATATGTCAAATGTGGAGGATATTTCTCACCACACATCAGTGTGTGTGACAACTGATGGGGCTTTACTCTTTAGTTTCTTTATCCTGATGTTGCTACATCAACCACAACGGCTGGCCTTTGTTGTATGTCCACCACAACAATGTCCGGTTGGTTCTCCATCACCATTTTGTCAGTGTGGATCTGGAAGTCCCACGGGAGCTTGGCTCTCTCGTCCTCTTCCGCCTCAGGGGGTGTTACCACCAGAGCCGTGTCCAGGACTTTTAAAATGGGGTGGCCCATGCGGGGCACTTGTTTATGCATGGGTGGCACCAATGGTTTTGCTTATTTCTTTATTTACACAAATTGTTTATTTATTTGTTTGCTTTCTAGTGAATTTTGGAGTTTCACATTGCACAATCCCATTTTTTCTCTTCATCCTCTAGTTTTGTGGTGGTTAGCAAGTGACTTCTTGTTGCATTATTGCCACCAATTGGAGTTGAGTGGGACTCTAAATATTATTTATGTGAATATGAAAAAATAATAAATAATATTAATACTACAGAAATGTTCTGTAGGCCTGGGCTAGAAGACAATGTTAAAGGTGCATGCTACCACACACTATTTTGGAGCTTACAACTCAAGCCTTTTGTCGACGATGTAAAGTCAGTTTAAACTGGAACTTAGTAGGGTGGCACCTGGGGTGGCCAATCAGATTCTAAGGGTGGCATGTGCTACCCCAGGCCACTCCCTGGACACGCCCCTGGTTACCACTTTGACCTTGGGGCTTACTCAGCACAGATGTTTCAGGTAAACAAGAAACCTTTTTAATGTCAGACGTATCTGCTGATATCCATTTAGGCTGTAATCTTTCACAGAAAATAAGTATGACTTTTTGTGTAGTAACTTTTTGAACGAGTACAAATCTAAATGTGTTTGTTTGTTCATTCATTTTTCATACAATTTGGATGATGCTGTTGTCAATACTGTCAAGGTGGAAAGGATTAGATTTATTAGCAGAGCAGCTGAGTTTATTAGAGGCCATCTGGCAACATGTCGTCCAGTGTTTGGAGAAGATAACACAGTCTGATGGCTGAGCTGTCTCCAGATTTGTAGTTACCCTCTGGCTCTCATTTGGCTGGTTAGCTGCTTGAGGGATTTATTGTTTGAATACTTTTCCTCTCTCTCTTTCTTTTTTTTTTTTGCCTGCATTTTTCACACCATTATGCACCAACGGCGACAGTTCTGATCCAATCAAGTGCAATTTACCTTGGTTAAATAAAGTTTTCAACGCTTCTTTTCAGATGTGATTTCATGCTGTAGTTGTTTTGTTAGATGAAGAAAATAAGAGATGAAAGACTAAACCTACACGTCTGCTTGCTCTGCATCCTCCCATCTGATCACAGAGAGAGAGAGAGAGAGCATCATGTGACTCTTCAACAGAATCAGAAAATGCATATTAGTGTTAAATGCTACTCTAGCATCAGCACATTTCTCACAGATGAAGTGAGAAATTACAGAACAAGTCTCCCAGATGGGTGCCGGCACTCATGTAGGATGCAGGATTTTTGGATTGTAATGCCAACCTGATCATTCTCAGCAGCCAATAAGAAAGTCAGTTCTGTCTGCTTGGTGTGTTGGTTGTTGAGCGGAATTAAGAGAAACAAACGGTACTGAATTGGTTCCTGCTGAGTGCGGACGAACTGATTACACTCAAAAGCATGGCACAGGAGTTAAGTGCTCGCCCCGTAATCGGAAGGTTGCAGGTTCGAGTCCCGCTCAGTCTGTCGCTGTCATTGTGTCCTTGGGCAAGACACTTAACCCACGTTGCCTGCTGGTGGTGGTCGGAGGGACCGGTGGCGCCTGTGCTCGGCAGCCTCGCCTCTGTCAGTGTGCCCCAGGGCAGCTGTGGCTACAGCGTAGCTCATCCCCACCAGTGTGTGAATGTGTGTGTGAATGGGTGAATGACTGATTGTGTTGTAAAGCGCCTTGGGGGGGATCCATGACTCTAGAAGGCGCTATATCAAATACAGGCCATATACCATTTACCATTTAAAAAAGGCAGCCGACACAGATGACTATAGACTCTGTGGAGTCATTTGCCACACATGGAGTTAGAATAAAGCAGCTCACTTATCATCCATCACGCTCTGCACAAATCCAGCTGGGTCCTCTGAAAGCTGGGCCAAATTATCACGACTAGTGCATGTCTCTGGCTACAGCATGTCTTCCAAATTTATTTTTATTTTATTTTTTTTAAATAAAACACAATCAATCTGTGGACCAGCATCACGGATTTAAAGGAGATGTTTCCTGCACACGTGCGGGTGATTCCTGTTAACAGCCGACTAACCTAAAGAGTTTAACCTTTACATGACTGTTAGGTTTTAATCATGTCTGAAAAGCTCAATTTTAAGGTCATTTTTTCTATTTAAGGCAGAAAGTTTGGCAGAGCTAATAATGAACGGGAGGAGAGACACATTACTTACAGGCTTGAGGCCAAATGTTTATGTCTGTGGCATTTTGGATGGCTGCTTAAAATGCTTATTATTGTAACATTATTGTTGCAAGTGCTGCAGAAAATTGTTTAATGTGAGACTTGGCTGGATTACACATACATCTGCAATTATATTTTATTAGAATTACAATAAATGTTGGAACGTGTTGGTGCACAGGTGGTGTTCATCAGTGACTCTTTAATAATTTGCTAGAACTGAGTTTAAAGGTCAACTTTACCCGTATTTTAAACACGCTTGCAGTGACAAGACAAGGCAACTTTATTTACGTAGCACATCTCATACACAGAGGCATTTCAATGTGCTTTCCATTAGCAAGAATAGCAACAACATTAAAATCAATGTGACAGAACAATTAAAATACACAAAAATAAATTTCAGATTTAAAGAGCAAGTCACCCCTACCAGAGTCTAACTCCACTCTCACTTCATGTTTGAAAAATGCAACAAATGCAGTTGCCTGGCAGACCGAGAGGGCGGAGCTGCTGACAAATACACACACACACAGGCTCACGACAGCATTGTGACATAATATACCAGTTTACATCATAGCATACCTCTTAGCCAATAGCAGTGGCAGATTTAAATTCAAATACAGTGCAGAGTTTTTACCTGACAACAGCACAACACTGACAGTTTTAGGCAGAATATTTAAATTTTAACTAAGATGCACTGACGTGCCAAATTATTGACGACACGTGTCTGCAGCACGATTAGACACTCGTTTATT
The DNA here is from genome assembly GCF_043380555.1 of Nothobranchius furzeri. Lineage (NCBI taxonomy): Eukaryota > Metazoa > Chordata > Actinopteri > Cyprinodontiformes > Nothobranchiidae > Nothobranchius > Nothobranchius furzeri. The sequence goes on from NC_091748.1 coordinate 71,394,502, forward strand.
TAGTTTATCAGCAAAAAAAAGTTTATTTGGGGGTGACTTGCTCTTTAATAATAAATGCATAAACAAAAGTTAAAGGGTGAGCAAACACAGTGCAGGAGGTGCAGCATAAGAAACAGTCATTCAAAGGCAATTTTGATTTAAAAGTTACCAGAGTTGGGGCACATTGGAGATCATAAGGACGCTGATTCCACCTGCATGCTGCGTAGTAGCTACAAGCAGCTTCACCCTGTTTGGTTCTGACCCGAGGTTCTACCAGCTGACTGTTTCCTAAGGATCTCAGAGTCCTGCTGGGCGTACAGGAAGGAGATCCCACGTGTATTCTGACCTCATGCCGTTGAGAGATTTATGAACTAGTAGAAGTACTTCGAAATCAGTTCTGAAGTTTAGGGGTAACCAGCGTAGAGATTTGAGAACAGAAGTGATGTGCTCGGTACTCTTGGTTCTTGTTAAGACTCTAGCAGCAGCGTTCTGAACAAGCTGCAGTTGCTTCGCAGCTTTTTTTGAGAAGATCAAAAGACCATTGCAATAGTCCAGCCTGCTGGAGATGAACACATGAATGAGTTTCTCTAGGTCCTGTCTGGATATGAGACCTCGGAGTTGTGCGATTTGATGAAGATGATAAAACGTGAAGCTCAGGTCTGAATCAGTTGCAACACCAAGTTTTCCAACCCAACTCTTTGTCTAGACGAACAAAACAAGAAGCACACTTAGAGACAAACCACTGAGATGAAGCGTTATGTCTTTAAAAAAACCCATAACTTTCAATGCTCTACATGGTGAAACTCCTCCCTGTATTACTGAACTGTTAAAGCCTTATGCTCCAACCCGAGCCCTCAGGTCCACACACCAGAACCTTCTAGAAGTTCCAAAGACCAGATACAAAAGTCAAGGTGATCGCTGAGACCATGGTTCTCGACCAGAAATGGTGGCTTGTCTACTCCGGGTCGGGAGAGAGGTCCTACCTCAAGTGTAGGAGTTTAAGTATCTCGGGGTCTTGTTCACGAGTGAGGGTAGGAGGGATCGGGAGATCGACAGGCGGATTGGTTCAGCATCTGCGGACATTGAGCCGATCTGTCGTGGTGAAGAGGGAGCTGAGCCAGAAAGCCAGGCTCTCGATTTACCGGTCGATCTACGTCCCAATCCTCACCTATGGTCATGAGCTTTGGGTAATGACCGAAAGACCGAGATCGTGGATACAAGCGGCCGAAATGAGTTTCCTCCGTAGGGTGGCCGGGCTCAGCCTTAGAGATAGGGTGAGGAGCTCGGACATTTGGGAGGGACTCGGAGTAGAACCGCTGGTCCTCCGGATCGAAAGGAGCCAGTTGAGGTGGTTTTGGCATCTGGTCAGGATGCCTCCTGGACGCCTCCCTGGGGAGGTGTTTCAGACATGTCCTGTCGGCAGGAGGTCCCCGGGTCGACCCAGGACACGTTGGAGAGGTTACATCTCCAATCTGGTCCGGGAACGCCTTGGGGTCCTGCCGGAGGAGCTGGTGGAGGTGGCCGGGGAGAGGATGGTCTGGAGCTCCCTGGTTGGGATGCTGCCCCGTGACCCGGACCCGGATAAGCGGAGGAAGACGATGACGACGAGGTGATCGCTCCTTCCAAACTGTTGCACCCCAACTCTGGAATGATCCTCCTTTACCCTTACATAGCACTGACAGTCTGGACACTTTTAAAAACCATCTAAAGACCCTTTTATTTAAAGCTGCTTTTACCTAAATCTTTTATTTCCTTATTTTTAACTCAAATTTGTAATCACCTTTCATTTGTTGGTATTTTAAAATTTCATGACTTTATTTTTCTGATTGGCTGTTTAGTGGGTAGAGCTGTTGCCTTGCAGCAAGAAGGTCCTGGGTTCGCTTCCCGGCCTGGGGTCTTTCTGCATGGAGTTTGCATGTTCTCCCTGTGCATGCGTGGGTTCTCTCCGGGTACTCTGGCTTCCTCCCACAGTCCAAAAACATGACTGTTAGGTTAACTGGTCTGTCTAAATTGTCCTTAGGTGTGTGTGTGTGTGTGTGTGTGTGTGTGTGTGTGTGTGTGTGTGTGTGTGTGTGTGTGTGTGTGTGTGCATACTTGTTTGCCCTGTGTGTCTTTGTGTTGCCCTGCGATGGACTGGCTCTCTGTCCAGGGTGTACCCTGCCTGATTGCCCATTGACCGCTGGAGATAGCCCCCCCGCGACCCTACGTGGTGGACAAGCGGGTTCAGAAAGTGGATGGATGTTTTTCTGATTATAATTTATTGCTGTTTTAAGCTCGGGTTAAGCGGGGTTCGGGGGCCACAAAGAGAGGCCAGGTCCGGCCCGCGGGCCACCTATTAAGTACCGCTGATGTAATGATTTACCAAACGACTTCAGTAAAAGAGCTGCAAACCTGATTAGAATTGAACCACTTCTCCTCCACGTCAAAAGGCGTCTGCTGAAGGGGTTTGGGTGTCTGATTCGGATTCACTGGTAAACGAGCAGAAAACATTGTTTCTCAGAGAAAAATGATCTAAACTAGAATTTTGATTACAGTGTTGATAAAATGTAGCCTGGCCAGCTTTTGTATGGCCATGACCCTTAGACCCAGCTCAGTCATGGGTCTACAGCTGTCTTTCAAACTGTCTCTGCATGCTATTGGACAACGAACAACCTGAACACACACATACCAAAACACAAGACTGTTCATGTCAGGACACTCCATTGGAGCGTGGCTAGAATGACACGTAGAGCAAAATCCTTTTGCCTTGTCTGTTTAGATAAAAAGTACTAAATGAGTGACAGCAGGTGAGAGCTGGAGCAAAGATCCTTCTGGAAGAGCATCAGCAGCAGCTACAGAAATCTGTGGAAACCCAGGAGTTGTTGACAATAGTGTAAACATGGCGAGTTCTATGGCTCATTTAGTTATTAAAGCACTTTGGTCCTTTGCTGGTTGTTTTAAATAGCTTTATAAATAACATTTTATTGGAATGAAAAATAAAGACTTTAAAACCTTAACTCCTTAAATGACGTCATTCAATTTAGGATAAAAAATGTTCAGCACACACACACACACACACACACACACACACACACACACACACACACACACACACACACCAATAGGTCCATTGCTCTTCTTTTGTCTCACATTAACTCGTAGAGCCCAATTACTGCACACCAACTTCATGCGCAGGCGCAAATCCACCTGGCGTCCTCGTTCCATCTCTCTCTCTCTCTCTCTCTCTCTCTCTCTCTCTCTCTCTCTCTCTCTCTATCTCTCTGTTGGGGTGACAGATGGGAGGAGACGCACCCGCTGAATGTGTTTTTCCTGCAGCAGACTTCGTACCGGAGGAGGAAAAGGATCCACTGCTCTCCGTCGATCCGTCCCTCCTCTTCCTCTGGGTGTGCCCACACCTGGGTTCATTCCTTTATTCGTTCATCATTTTGGACCTGATAACTGGAGCCCGTCTCTGCGGGAGACTGACGGATTTAAACTCGCGCGGTGATCGTTGGGATGAATCACCGCACCGGCCGGATCGGTGCGTCCGTCCTCTCCTCCGCTGTCGTTGTCCTAAAGATGCGGCTGGTCGCGCGGGAACCTGTGCTGCTTTCACACCGGCTCAGCTCGTCCCGGTAGACCGATCCTGTTCGATGCTGCGGACCTCACGGGGACCGACGGAGTGATTTAATTTGGTTTTTATTTGAGGAAACCGTATCCAGCTTCAGCACCGTGCCAGATGGATAACTACTCTACTTTACCACGTAAGGCAACACCGAGCGGCACCTACCTGCTGCAGTATTTCTCATTCAGTCTGGGGATCCCTCCATGCTCCAGCCACCGCGGTTTAGACAGGCTCAGTGGGTCTCATTAGGATGCCTCATTTTAGGAAAATGTTATGTTACATAAATGAGAATGTCCTGAGAATACAAGTATCCTCATCTGTGGTCAGAATGATACTTTTTAAAAAGGCCAACATCTGGTTTAGAGGAAATACTTGCACTGAAAATCCATCCTCCAAGGCCCTTAACCTTTAACAGATAGGGATCTTTTGGACTCCCAAGCTCTGATGAGCTAATGAAAGAAGCATGCAGGGAGAAGTAGAGGGTGTGTGTGTGTGTGTGTGTGTGTGTGTGTGTGTGTGTGTGTGTGTGTGTGTGTGTGATGTATGATGCAGTGTCATATACTTTCCTGTCTTGACACATACCCCAAAGCTGATCTGCAATAACTGTGTCATGCTCTTTCAAATGTGATCTCTCTCTCTCTCTCTCTCTCTCTCTCTCTCTCTCTCTCTCTCTCTCTCTCTCTCTCTCTCTCTCTCTCTCTCTCTCTCTCTCTCTCTCTCTCTCTCTCTCTCTCTCTCTCTCTCTCTCTCTCTCTCTCTCTCTCTCTCTCTCTCTCTCACACACACACACACACCTGTTAAATACCCTAGCCTGAGGTATCACAGCTTCTTATCCTGCTTGCACATTATTTAGTGGTAGAAATCTGTCATGCTTGTTACACGCCTGTAACGACACTGGCTTGTTATTAACATACTTTACTGCCACACCTGAACCTTTTTTGTGTTTTTTTTTTTCCAGTTTCAGTTCATGGTGTGATTCTACTTTTATTCCCTGACTTGTAGGCAATAAAGCAACACACACAAATAGCTTCTTTCTATCAAAGATAATTATTAATTACTCCATGCAGTATTTTTGAATATTTCATGCTGAGTCTAAGATCACTTTTTAAATCTATTTTCGTCTCATAGGTCTCTGCTGATTGCTATAATTTGTATAATTTTGCAAACACTTGAATATGTGAAGCAACATTTTGTTTTCTAAGTCATCCCAGCCGAAGATGCATTTGCTGGCAATTATTCAGACTCTATTTTAAACATACATGATGTCAGCCAGAGCAGCTCAGGAGGTAGCGCGGATAGTCCAGCCATTGGTTTGATCCCGGCTCCCGAGAATGTTGCCGTTGTGTCCTTGGGCAAGAAAGTATACCCGCCCTGCCTGCTGGTGGTGGTCAGCGGGACCGGAGGTGTGTGACCAAGTGTCAATATATGACGATTCGGGATGCCCCAGCGCGTCAGGAGACGACGATCAGGGACACACTGATAACGCAGCGTCCCAGAGCGTCGGTATCCGACGCCGGTGGTGAGACGGACTGTAGAACGACTTGTGAACTACTTAACCTTCCCTTCACCCTGATCCTAACCTTAAGGTCACAGTTACTGACCTTAAGGTTAGGATTGGGGTGAGGGGAAAGTTAAATAGTCGAATAATGTCCGTGTGACCGCGGGCGTCAAACACTGACACCAGTGGAGCCACGTGTCCCTGATCATCATCTTCTGACGCGCTGGGGCGTCTCGAATCGTCATATATTGACGCTTGGTCACACGCGTCATATTTTGACGCCTTGGGTGTGAGCATGTGTTGGTTTGACAGGCCTCGCCTCTGTCAGTGCACCCCAGGGCAGCTGTAGCTACATTGTAGCTCATCATCATTAGCGTGTGAATGGGTGAATTACTGATTGTGTTGTGAAGCGCCTTGGGGGGTTGTAGAACCCTAAAGCCCCCTTCAGACAGGCCATGAACAACGGAAATGTTTGGGACGCTGTCCTTAAGACCTTTGTGTCTGAATACAAACATCCGGATAACCTTTTCCGTGATTGAACCGGACGAAGCGCCCTAGTAACAGGACCGGACTTGTCACGGACAGGGTGGCTGCTTCAGACTGGTGAGGTCAAGTTCCGGACAGGGAGGAGGGGACGACCAGGGGATGCTGTGCGCACCTAGATAGCTCGCTCCTGTAGCATGCGGCGAACCATGGCAGCTCGCCTCCTGTGGTACCGTCTCCTAGACGCGCGACGAAGCGCTTCACACCGCTTCCGTGATTCCTTTATTAGCCATTGAGCTTCATCATCCAGGTCTCTTATGTGTCTTCGTGTGCGCAGAATTATGCTCAACATAAGTCCGATCAGTGAGAGGAATTCTATCTCTTCGTCGGCCATGTTTGATTGAATAGCTTTGTTTGGGTAAATGACGCACGTACGCCCGCCGCACTATGTTTACGCAATTTCTGGGTACAGTCTTCCCACCCCCTCCCCTCGTACATCTGTAACTTTTCCCTGCTGTGTGAAGGCAGCCGAAAGGACAAGTTCAGGTACAAAATTGGTGTGTCTGAAAACACAGTTCTGGTTAAAAACCGGACTGAATTGTCCACACATATTCCAGAATGTCAATCTGAAAAGGGCTTAAGAAGCTGCTATACAAATACAGGCCATTTACAGGTCATGTCATTTTGTATGCAAATCAATGCTTTACAACAGAACTGTGCTTTGAAAATGTATGAATGTGATTTGTTGCATCAGAACCCGTGATCAATTTTATCAGATCGAAATGAAAGAATTTAGAATAGTAAGTATGCAGTCTGATTGGTGCATAATGAGTCAGACTATAGTGCTCTGTGCAGGGCAAATGAACAAGTTAGTGAATGAAGTTGTTTCTTTTTAACATTTTTAAAAGCATACGTTACATTTGCACATGCTGCTAAACACCAGAATCCCGGGATGGCGTGTTCTGGAGCTTCTGCTCTGAGTTCTGCAGGTTTTTTTTAGTTCACGCCCCTGACAGATGCTTTTGTTCAGAGCGATTACCCAGACAGGAAACCTATACTAGCCCAGGTTGTGGAGATGGGATCTCACCTAACTGGACCTGCTTTTCACAGATGCCATTCATTTATTGAGAGTTTGGAGGCTGAACGAACCCCAGAGTTCAGGTTGTGCTCTTTGAACCATTCCTAGGCACTTATTGCAAGGCTGCTGATGGATCCTACTAGAACTGTTAGGGGTTTGAGAAAAACACACACTCTGATTTCTTTGTGAATGGAATCATTTCATTTGGAGAATGCTGTGTAACACAATATGGTGAGCATTTTTTATGTGGTATTTTTCAGTTAAATTCAGTGGACGCTTCAATAAGATATAGGGAAAAAATACGCTCTACCAAGGGGTCATGGGGTGACGGTGGCTTAAGGGTTAGCAATTCACTCTAACCAGTGGGTTGCCGGTGCGAATCCATGTTCTGTCAATGTCAGTCGTGTCCTTGGGAAAGATACTTCATACTTCCTGCCTGCTGCTGGAGGTTGGAGGGACCGGTGGCACCTGTACTCTGCAGCATTACCTCCATCAGAGCGCCCCAAGGATAATCCTCATCACCATCAATGTGTGAATGTCTGAGTGAATGGAATGGATGAATGGTGGGGCCTTCTTTGACTGATGACCATGGAGGTGGCTTCAGGGGGTCAAGGTGTGGCATTTGTACCATTTTCTATGGTTTATCTACAACAAACTATTTAAACTAACCTACTGAAGAACGGTACTTTTGAGAGTGTATCGGGACCAGCGTTAGAGAGTGCGACCAGTCTCCCCACCCCAGAAGTAAAGAAACAGGAAAGTGTGGTCTGCTAGTTGGAGTTGATCTAGACCAAAAAGGAGAATCCTACAGATCTTAAATAACAACATTAGTTTCTGAAAGGAAATAAACGGTGACACTCAAGGATTAGATTATCCTGACAGATCTACGTCAAACTGTCACTTAACATTCACGGTCTCACCCATCTTGACTCGGTTTAGCGTCCAGGAAAGAGCAGAGAACGTCTCAGCTAGTAGAAGCTAACTGTTAGCATTAGCAACTCCATCGCACTGCAGAACTCCTTAAGGCTTGTGTTATTTATGGAGATAAAACATCAACGTTGCAGAGCAAACAGATTCAGTGGTAACGAGGCATTGCTGTTAGCCAATCAGAGGCAAGATGTTAGAATATCAGGAAGTAAGACCAGAAATCCTGCTGTCTGAAGCTTTTTTCTCCTCTTGCTGAGTTCTCCATGCTGAAACCGGCACACCAGAGCTTTTTGTCCCCAGAGTACGACTTACAAGGCATTCATTCCTACTAGAGACCACTGCATTTGTATAAAAATATGCCTTGCTTAAGTTCTTTGGGGGTTTATTGTTAGTTTTTGGTCCTTTTTAATACTTGAGACAGAAAGCAACCTAATATTTGATGGTAAACTTTGCTGGACTATATCAACAACACTTTTAGATTGACAACACTTCAATATATGAATTGTTTCTCATCCCACCTGAAAGCTAGAGCTCAGATCCTTCTGTTTCCTGTATTTCTTTATGACATTTACACATATTATAACTTTCTGTCCTGCCACGTGAACCAGTAAATTCATACATATTAGATTTTTTTCCAAACCACTGTTGAGGCTTTAAATTATTTAGTCTTTTTAGTTTCTTTGTTTGAGAAACAAAGACTCTTAATTTTTATGTTTGAGATGCTTCTTGTAGGGCAGCCATGGCTCAGTAGGCAGAGTGGTGGTTCTCCAGCTGAAAAGGTCAAAAGGTCAGTCACGAGCTTCTCAGTGTGTCCCAGCAGATGAAGCACGGAGTTTGTGTGAGTGAGGAAAACATTGTTGTGCAGTTACAGAGAATCTCAGTCACTTGTGATGGTTTTTACTGTTTTCATCTTTTGGGACAAAATAAGCCTGAAATGTTAAGTTTTTTTTTATCCGTGATGGATGCTGACCCTAAAATCGTCAAAGTCGTTAGCGCTCATGACAATTATTTAGTTTAATAATCCACAGCAAGAAGAGTAAATGTGTTTGGTTTGACTGAGAATGTTTCAGATGATCTCAGCCTCTTACCTCTTTCTTTAACAAACATGTCAGCTGTTCTTCCCACGTATCAAAACAATTCTCTGATGACAGTCTAAAAAAAACATTCGTGGCTTCAGAATCAAGTTTCTGGAAAACGATTCTCTTCAAAGAGTCGACATGCATGCAGATAAGAGCAAGGTTGGCTCCACTAAAGCTCTGACAGGACATTGCTGCTCTGCCGCTGATGCTGCTGGTTGCCTAGCGACTGTATCCATGGAACCGGCTCTTATTGTCATGGTGATGGGCTAAGGGAGAGAGACCCAGTGAGGGAAGGGGGACAGAGATACCAGTACATCTGCAGTGTGTGTGCTATGATGACGATGAGGATAAGCTGGGATATTTTCCAGCCTGATGATGAAGATTGTGGTGCTATGACTGTGACATATTAATGTTGTCAGATTCGCCTGTAGCAGAATGAAGGACATATAGAGTCAAGTTAAATTAGTTCCCATTTTGTCGGTTTGCAGCCAAATGTTCTGTGTCAGGGATGTTGTCTCTTCAATAGAAGAAAAACACTAAACAAAATCGTGACTTCAGTGCAGAATTTATGAGATCTTTTAATGATTTTCAGAAATGTTGATTGGTTGATTGATGAATGGATATATGGATGGATGGATGGATGGACGGGCGGATATATGGATGGATGGATGGACAGGCGGATATATGGATGGATGGATGGATGGATGGATGGATGGATATATGGATGGATGGACGGATTTATGGCTGGATGGATGAATGGATGGATGGATGGATGGACAGGCGGATATATGGATGGATGGATGGATGGATGGATGGATATATGTATGGATGGACGGATTTATGGCTGGATGGATGGACGGATGAATGGATGGATGGATGAATGACTGGATATATGGATGACTAGATACATGGATGGATGATTGGATAGATGAATAGATGGACGGATGAATGAATGAATATATGGAGGGATAAATGGGTGGATGGATGGATGAATAGATAAATGGATGACTAGGTACATGGATGAATGACGGGATAGCTGGATGGATGGATGGATGACTGGGTATATGGATAGATGGATGGATGACTGGACAGATATATGGATAGATGGATGGATGTATGAATGGATATATGAATGGATGGATGAATGACTGGATATATGGATGACTAGATACATGGATGGATGAATGAATGAATGAATTAATGGATGGATGGATGGATGGGCGGATATATGGATGGATGGATGGATGGATGGATGGATGGACGGATATATGTATGGATGGACGGATTTATGGCTGGATGGATGGACGGATGAATGGATGGATGGATGAATGACTGGATATATGGATGACTAGATACATGGATGGATGATTGGATAGATGAATAGATGGATGGATGAATGAATGAATATGTGGAGGGATAAATGGGTGGATGGATGTATGAATAGATAAATGGATGACTAGATACATGGATGAATGACGGGATAGCTGGATGGATAGATGGATGGATGACTGGGTATATGGATGGATGGATGGATGACTGGGTATATGGATGGATGGATGAATCACTAGTTATATGACTGGATAGATGACTGGATTTATGGATGAATGGATTTATGGATGGGTGGATGAATGAACGGTTATATTTAATTCAAAGTCAGTTACCTGACTAACACAAATGATAAAGCTGATGAGTAATTCTACACGTTTTTTGGCCAGATACACAAAAATTCCACAGGTTTAGCCTCACTAGTATGTGTATAAATAAATGTTTTCCTTTTAAGGCTTTCGACAGTAGTTTAACTGGAGTTCAGTTGCAGCAGGCACATGCAGGAAAAATAACCTGGAACTCAGCCAAAATCTCACTTTATAGTATTAGACTTTTTCAGACCAACAGATTTAAATGCATTGAAATGTCAATAAACTTGTTTTAAGATATTTTAAATGACAACTTCTTTCTTTTTTCTTCATTTTACAGACATTTTATTTTTAGTATTATGTCAAAAAATAAAAAATCTACTTACAACACATTTTTCTTACTTAGGTCACTCAAAGCACATTGCATTTCTCTTTCTACTGTTGGCACACATGCTCAAACTTACAATACAGTATCACCAAGGCATCTGGAGGGAATTGGTGTCTTGCTCAAGAACACGGAAGGTGCAGGGATTGAACCACCTGCTTCGAGGTGGCAGAGGTTCAAACGGGGACCAGTTCATGGTGTTTTTTTTCCCCAGAAGTCACATTCTGCATTCCTGCAGCTGCTTTTTTAAACCACCAATTCCAACATTTTCAGGATTTTACAGAAGCAAAGCTTAGAGTAGAGTAGTGCCAAGAGGGGCGGGAGGAGGAGGAAGAGATAGAAATATTATCCTCTTGGTTACGGCACACAGTGTGCTGTTGGTTCACACAAGCAGCATGAAAACTGCTCCAAACTGGTCTCTAAAGGATAAATTTATCCCATATACTTTTCTCTTTTAGCTGGTCTAATGTGATATATTTTTTTCCACAGTCAGTATAGATTCATACATGGACATTTATCCTGTCCCTTATTTAAGATTAGTGACTCTGTTGCCATGGTTACAGCACTCTTTTGCAGGGGATCTGTTAGGGATTTTATCAATATGTTTATCAATGAACCCATTTCCTGTAGTGAAGAGGGAAGGAGACAACGAGCAGACAAGGCAACCAGTTATAACTGTGGCACATGCACGAGGCAAAATGCCCCGAACATCTGATCGCAGAGTTTATTTAAACAAGTAGATAAGAATGGGAGTGAGGTCATTGTGTGAGAGAATGTGTGTGTGTATGGGGAGAACAGTGTGTGGGTGTGTTTGAGTGTGAGAATGCTTCAGGACATTTGTGAATAGGATTAAAGCAATGAAATATAAAATTTCCATAACAGGATCACATACATCTGTGGTTTGAATTAGCAGTGTCAGTTTAGGATGCACTGCCTAGCAGTCAAATACAATTTTATGTTAACCAATATTTTATTTTATTGTTAAAAAAATTATAAAATATTTGGAATAATTTTGTCCCTGGAACAAAAAGTGTACTTTTTTAAAGGTTTGCAGTCAACTTACAGGAAGTTAACCAAACATATTTAGATATTTGTATTTGTGAAATTGTTGACGTTTTGTACATTTTGAGAAGTTGGTGATAACTTAATGAACTCATACAAATTTAATTAGTTATTTTCAGGTTCTTACCAGGCTTTTTCACCGGACGCATAAGCATTGAGTACAGCTGTGAAATGTTGTACGCAGCAATTAGCCACTGCTATGGGTGCATTTTCACCAAGTGTTATATTTTGGAAGTGTCCCAGAAGCATAGAGTCTATGGTTTATGCCAGGGGTATTCAGTTTCATTCCTGGAGGGCCGGTATGCACCACATTTTAGTGGCTTCTCTGCTCCGACACTAGGGCTGGGCGATATGGACAAGAACTTATATCTCGATATCTTTTTGCTGAATTCCGATATACGATATATATCAAAATATTTTTCCTCCTGTAAATTGTTTACAAGTTAACTCACTTCAAGCTGTCTTGATAAATTATATACATAAATCAGTAGATTAAATGCATTACAATGTATTGATTCTTGTCAAACTTTAACCTTGGTGAGTGCCTATTCTCTACCAGTCTGAGCTTTAGAAACACTGGTACAGCTGTCTGCTAACACACACACACACACACACACACACACACACACACACACACACACACACACACACACACACACACACACACACACACACACACAGTTGAGAGCTAGAGTGTATCAAATGTCCCACAGGCACTTTTTAATTATATATTTATAATTATTTATAATTAATGTAAAATTATTTAAATTTCATCCAGAGGTGGCCCATATCATATATTTTTTGTCCAGAGGAAAAAAAAGTCTATCATGTTAAACTAAATGTATGATGATGTAATTGCATCTACTGAAGATCACATGGGTCATGCACCATGGAGCTATTAGTTATCAGGGCAAACATGGCTGGAGTCTAACAGTATTGACTCATTTCAACAATTATACTGTAGTGACTCAGAGTCTCTGGTTGCACTTTTATGAGTATTATTTTCGGGCTACTGTTGCCGTAACCCACGCCTTACAAACTCTTCACGTTTTCCACAGAATCACTCGTAACGGAGTATTTACTAGCAAAGCAAACCAGAGCGGAAAAACCGGAACAACATTTCTCACCTGTTGAGCTCGCCTTCAAAATGAAACCGTAGCCCTATAGTTTACTATTCAAACCCTTACAACATGTTTGAGGTCATTTGGCCACTCCGGCTATCCGTAGATGTTTCCTGATTGCACAGGGGAGGGAGGGGTTTGGCTCATCTCTGCACGAGCAGGATGGAAAAACAACTCCGTTGGCGTTGAACATCCCCAAATAATTAAAAACCAGGACGCCAAATGCAAAGTTTAGAGCAGCACATTACCCAGAGGCTCTCAGATTGAGCAAACTTGTGAGAATACACGTAATAACCGCTTAGAGATGGAGTAACATGTTGCTAGCATGGTGTCTAATCGCTAGCATAGCAGTTTGGCCATTTATATCGATATAAAGATATAAAGTAATCTTATATCTTATTTGAAAATTATACCGATATCTTAAAAATATCGATATATCGCCAGCCCTATCCGACACACTTGATTCAGTGGGAACCTGTGCAGCAGCTCATCAAGCTCCGCTGAAGCCTGTTAATCACCTGCTGATTGAAATCAGGTGTGTTGAGTTGAAACTAAAACGTGCTGAACGTGCTGAATACCGGCCCTCCAGGACCGGAATTGAATACCCCTGCTTTACACACTACGCTCCTAGAACGCATCAACTTCAGCGGTTCAGTTCGGGCCAGACAGGAAGTCAAACACAAAAGCAGTGTAAAGCATCCGAAAATGTTCAAACTAAAAGTTTTGTGCAGGTTGCTTAACTTGTTGTCCTTGCACGTGAAACCTCCGTGGCCGAGGACAACCGAACCAAAAATAAACTACGGACCCTTCTTGATGCATGCTGCTGTTGTGTTTAAATTCACCTGTCATTTTGACCTTGTGGGACCAGCGTGGAACATTTTTGCTGCCTCCTCAGGAGGACATCAAGTGCTGCAGATACCTGTTAATCACTCATTATTTAAGTCAGGTGTGTGGTAGCAGGCAACCACTGGTGTTTAAAAGAGCAACATGGAAAACATGCAGGGCAGTGCCCTGAGGACCAGGTTTGGGAAACACTGTATTGGACAACAAACAACGTAATGTTATGAATGTCAGTCAGGATAATCCACCACACACCATTGAAGATGAAAAAACATCCTTTTTCTAACTCATCTGCTCTTAAAGCAAAGAAAATACTCCCAAATAGTCCAAAGTTGATAACAGTTCAAACGAGCCCCCACCATCTTTGTTTCGCTCCATCGCAGTAACATCCTGCCCACCAGACCGTTACAGTGCTGTGATTGCCATAACACAATATTGCTCGGGCCTGTGGTAGACTTGCTGATGCTCCTATGAGGCGTGGCTAGACCACCCTGCATAGCAAAATCATTTTACTTCTGCTAGACTTACAGGCTACGCTTGAAATGCTCGCGGTGGGAAGGAAGCTCATGATTGAAATGCGTTTATTACGTTACGTGCTGCTTACGCATCCAGTGGAAAGGCTGGGCTAGGCAATGTTACGACCCAGCTAGGAGGGTGCAGGCGGGTTAGACAATGTTACGACCCAGCTAGGAGGGCAACCACACCAGAAGGGACTATTTATAATAATGGACCCTAACCCTGACAGGAGAAAACTGGTATAAATAAAAAGGCTGGTTCATCCCCACAATCCCCAAACTAATAACTCATTTATCTCATAGCTCAGGACAAACAAAGTGGTGGCTGGTTAATGTGGGCAGAAAATGGAGGACACAGCTGCTTCCCATCAGGCTCTTCTTCAAAGGTCTGCTCCTCCCAGTCACCCAATCAGGATCTTTCACAGCCTTCTTCTACCAATTGCAGGAGTGCACCTGCACACCGATATGTACATCTTAAATGACAGAACAAAATAAAAGTAAAAGAAAAAAAAAAACAGAAAACAGTTCTTTAGGGACGTAACAACAAACATAAACACAAGATGAAGAAAATACTTAGTTGAAACTGTGTTCAGCAGATTTCTACAACCAAAGACGTTACTTGTTGTTACTAAATGCTTGGAAATGTCTTGCATTAATAATTATTTAATTTAACTTAACAGATCTTCATCCGCTTTGAGCAAAATGGTCAGTGCACGAATGTCAAGTCTGTCCTCGGGCTTCACTTTAAGATCCAGAGTCCACGACTGTGTTCCAGCAGGCAGCAGCTTTTTTAGTGATAGATTGACCAGACAGATCATGGAGCTTCTGGTATTTGGCTGTCAGAACAGAAATCTTCTCCTCATCTATTGTGACAGCTACAAGAGCACCCCAGAAGATGACCTGTCACTGACAAGGAGGAAGTCAGGGCAGGGTGGGTTTTTAGCTTAGACAAAGCAGCTGTTTGCAAAAGTAGGACAGTTGTGGAGCAGCAGAGTCACACAGATGCTTTTCAGCTGGTTCACATGAGGAACAGCTGTTCAGGCGGTGATGTGGTTTGTTCGTGTTAATACTTTATCCAGAGTCAGAAGTTCCTAAACAACCTGGCAGAACTCCATCCACACTAGGCTCAGTGTGTGTGTGTGTGTGTGTGTGAGAGAGAGAGAGATTACAGCTTATTTTCTTTTTTGTGACAAAAGATTTGAAATTGAGTTGAACTAATTTGATAATAATCTGAGTCAGAAGCACTGAGAGCAGAATCTGAACTCACTCATAATTCATATTTATAAGAAATTATATGTAAAAATATAATTAGTAAAGTTAAGTATTAAATGAGTGCTCTTAGAGGTGGAGACAATATTTCTATTTATTTTACTTCCAAAAGGGATAAAAAAACTGTGTCACCATCATAAATAAAAAATGAATGCAAGCGAATGTGGCTTTGAGAGCAATTTTCTAATCTGCTTTGCCCTACGGCCTTGTAGCGGAATATAGTTGGTATATTCTTACAACTTTTATTAAGGTCCAGAGATATCACTGATCTAAACCTGAGCTGGATCATTAATCTTTGGACCGGGCCCCCTAGAATCAAAAGAGGTTGTTTTTACTACAGGGAATTTTATTCAAACACCTTGTATTGAATTAGAGACAAGAAGAGAGAGAGAGAGATGGGACGTTTTAGAATATTTATTTTATAATTATTCGAAACAATCACCAGGACTAACTCCCTAATGATGGATGCAGATGAATGTAATGCTGAAGTGTTGGAGTGTGTGTGTCCGTTCAGAATCTCCATCTGGTGGCGGCGAGTCTGAGTGCGGGATGTTGTTTTGACTTAACTGACCGAAGATGGATTTCAGGAGGAAGACTTGAGACGCAATCTATGCCGATCCACGTACCATGCGGAGACTTATGTGTTAGATCCGGATGCCAGGTCCTTGGACCCTCCTTGTGCTGGAACAGGTGAAACAGCGTCGGCAGCACGACAAACCAGTCTGTGGAACGTCTCCCGGTACAACGGCAGGTTTCAGCGTCACGTAGAGACCCCCTCCTTTCTGGGTCAGAGAGTTCAGCTTTTATTCTGAAGGAATCGTCGTCTTGTTGATAAAACGACGGAATTTTCCAGCTTGACAGTTCTCAGCTTAAAAGTAGAAAATACAGCTGGCCAGTCTGTACTTCACTTAGCGATGATGGACATCAGATGGATTTGAGAGCTGGTCGAGTACTTGGTTGGAACTGCGTTGAACTGATGGAACTCCTCGTTGGAGCTGCGTTGAAAACTCGTTGGAACTCCGTTGAAGACTAAATTAAAATGGCGTTGTTCTGTTTTATTAAGCTTAGTTGTTTTTGATTCTTAGCCAATCGGAGTGGACAGATTAACTAAACACCACAGGACTCTGCCACGCATCAGAGAGGAAGTTCTGATTGGATGAGTGAACAATGTGTCATGTGTTTACCTTATGTGGATCAGGATGTCTAGCTCAGTTAGCCCAAAATCTTGTTATTCAATAAACACATAAATCATAACATTGTGATTTCACAGATCAGTCACCTGATTATTATTGACCAACAGTTGTTTTGATTAGCTTTATTAGAAATAAAGTTCTTTGATTAACTAATGAAAAGCGTTCTTCATCCTTCTTCTGTCTTCTTCGCTGTAATGTAAACATCAGAAGCAAGCGCACAACCTTGGCAATTTATGCACACTGTCACTGTGTCAAAGGGCAGCTGTTATGGGCAGAAATGGCATATTCATAACGCTACACCCTGAAACGCACATATGTTGTACTTCAATTCAAGTGAAAAGTAATGATGTGTGTTTTGACCATGCCAGTCATGTATTTAGAGATTTGTCAGCTTGTAAAAATTTGGACTTAGCATGTCTCCAAATCAGATGTTGGTACGTTGCATAAAATTAAATTATCTCCTCACCTCTACCGTAACTGCTACTTACCACGTGGCCACATTTATGGTGGTTCTGTCCTCCTGAAAGAAGGATTTGAAATTTGCTACACTTACCGACGTTCTTTCTCTGCTGTTCTCCGTGTGTGGTTTGATGATGTAAATTTGGTAATGCGCATTTGGAGTTTTGGACATATTTTCACACTAAACTTAAAATGTCTTTTGCCTTTGTTCGAAAATAAGCACGGTCATGGCATCAGAATGTGTCTATAAGATTAACAGACATAAAATGTGAAATCCATGGCACATAACAAACGGGATTAGAAAATAGCTTTTATAGCACACACACACACACACACACACACACACACACACACACACACACACACACACACACACACACACACACACACACACACACACACACACACACACACACACACAACTAAAGTCCAGAGAAATGGCCGAACATTTTTAAATGCGAGTCTGAAGTTGATGCTTGCCTCGGAGCTAGCCGCTAGCGCTAACAACAGCTCATGCTATCTGTCAATCAAATCTATATATTCATAATTTCAAGTGTTTAATTACACAAAAACATTCATCCCCTTCGGAGTTGTCATCACTGTAAGCTATTTAACCTAAAATACTTTTTAGCCAGGCTGTAAACATGTTTATTTCTGCTGTTAAGTTTAACATTGAAGTCAATAGAGAGCCTAAGTCACATGTGTCAGACACAAGGCCCGCGGGCCAGATGTGGCCCGCCACATCATTTTATGTGGCCCGCGAGAGATTCAACTGTCTTAAAATAAGTCTATGCCGCTTCAAAGTGCACATTGACTATAAACTACATTTCCCATAATGAATGGTGATTTTGTTCCCAGTGCAGTAACTTGCCACTAGGTCGCAGTGTATCCACTTCCATGTTTAATTAATGCAACAAGTGAAAATTACTCCACACATCATCCCAAAATGTCCAGGGAGAGAAAGATTGATGCAGAAGGAAGGTGGAACATGTTGATGCTTCAAGGAGAAAAACCCGTATCTCTATACAGTCATTAGCATCCATGCTACTAGCATCAGCGTCTGCAGCGTTACCTCCTCTGCCTCGGACAAACTGAAAACACTCCTCTTAGGCCCTGTCCACACGTAGCTGGGGATCTGCCAAAACGTAGATATTTTTTTTGGAGTTTTTTCACACGAAAACGGATCTTTTTAAAAACTCCGGCCAAAGTGAAGATCTGCGTTTTCTCCATTTTGGGTGTCTGCGTGTGGACAGACAAAACCGGAGTTTTAAGTTCCGCAACGTCACTTTCCGCGACAAAAAAATGCTGACATCACGTGTGCGACCTGTGTTTACCCTAGCCGACAGCAGATGCCCTCAGAGCTGCGCTCTCTTTATCAATTGTCCAAGCGCTTTTTGCTTGTTTGTTTTTGCAAGCGGACTTACTGCTCCATGCGGAAGACCACAGATGAAGGACGAGGTTCAGAACGGGGGAAGTACTGCCGCCTACAGGTCTGGCATGTCCTTAACAACGTATTTATCCGGGTACGTGCAGACAGAGTTTCTTTTTAAAACGAGGTGGTGTAGATGCAAGTTTTTGGATGGGCGGATATTCGTTAAAAAAAAAAATGGCTACTTGTGGACTAGGCCTTACTCAGCGCTGAGTTTACTCAGCAATTAGCCGACTTTGAAGCCCAGAAATGGATTTTAACAGCTCGGTAATCTGTTTGCTGCTGACATAGAAAGCACACCGACCAACTTCCAGACCGAGATGATTTAACTCCAGTTTAGCAACACGCTCAAGTCAGTATGACTCTGTTGCTGCTGCGGCTTTTATCCCCCTCCCCGACACAACTGCGTGGTCCAGATGCTCTCCATGTCCAGCTGCACAAGCCTGTGTGAGCAACTGTTTCTCACTGATGAACTCCTTCCTCAGCTCAGAGCCCACCCCCACAGATGCAGGTCTAACTGGAACAGGTGAGCATCACAGGAAATCAGAGTGGAGAAAACTGGGATTGAATTATTTTGCTTTTATTAACCTTTTCTGCTCCAAAGCATGAATGTTAATAGGTGAGATATTGCATTTTCATTTAAGAAAAGGACTATTTTTTATTTATGTTGTTGGCCTGTGAAAATAAATGAACCTATTTTAAAATAGGACAGATTACAGATAGAAGAATAGAATAGAAATAAAATAGAAAATCCCTTTATTGTCCCTCAGTGGGGAAAGCTTGGCGTCACGGCAGCAATAACGTTCATTACAGGAGCAACAAAGGAGAGTAAAAATTAAAGAATAAACAAGAAAACATAAAAGAGAAACACTTAAAAGATTCAAAAGATACAAAATAAGAATAAATGCTGAATATACGCAGATTATAAGGAATAAAATACTTTTTTTAAACTGAGACGTAAGTAACGAATACCACTGATGTGTGCTTTATTTATTAAAATTGACTTGCTCATGTGTAATTTGGTTATTCCACATTTAGTGTTACTGCAAAAATAAGTTTGTTTCCAAATGAAAAGGTTCAACCGTTCTTATCTGTAGATAAAGAAAAATGTGCACATTTGCTGTCACTTTAAAAAAAATATTGAGTTTGGCCCGCAACTTCGTCCCAGTTTTTCATTTTGGCCCAGTGTGAATTTGAGTTCGACACCCCTGGCCTAAGTCATGCCCATGGACCATGGGTCCCCAGAAGAACGAAAAAATTAATGCAAGTCAGTGGGGCTACAAATGCTATTTTCTAATTCAGTTTGTCATGTGCCATGGATTTCACATATGGTGTTTGCGAATTTTAAAGAAGCATTCCGATGCCAAGACAACGCGCTTATTTTCGAACGGGGGTAAACATTATTTTAGGTTTAGTGTGAAAATATGTCCAGGACTACAAATGTATTTCACCAAAGTGATGTTGTAGAACCAGACACGGAGAAAAACTGAAAAAATGGCAGTAAGTTCAGCCAGCTTCAAATTCTTCCTTTAGGAGTAAAGACCCACCATAAATCTGGCCATGTGGTAAGTAGCAGCTACGCTATGGGAGAGAAGATTATGTGGTGACATCATATATACGACGTACCGATGTCTGATTTGTAGTCATGCTAATTACGAACTTTTACATTACATTACTTTTCATTTAAATTGAAGTACAAGATATATGTGATCTGGAAAGACGAGGAGACTTAGGCTCCCTAAGAGGATTTGCTCACTTCTGGTGACAGCACCTAGTGGATGAGGGAGGAACTGCAATTTTTGTCACTTCCTGGTTGGCTTCAGGTCTGGGAGCCTGGGGATCCCTAAGGGCATGGAGGGAAATGAAAAACTCCGAATAATATTTAGGTTTTAGTGCCCTATGTTTAGTGGTGCATGTAGTCACAGATAGAAAATAAGCTTGGAAAACAAAAAAACACAAAGAGCCAAGAAAGGCAGAGAGAAGTCTGCCGAGTGCGAGTAATCTTGACATCATCTGCCAGCTGTCTGTTTCAGCTCAGCTGTCATGGCGACCAGACCGGAAGTGTCTGAGAGATGGATCGTCTTTGTCTTAGAGCTCGCTCAGGTTTCGCTGCTTTTTTGGCATTTTATCATCTCAACGCGACAGCTCTTTCTCCGTAATCACCTCCTTATGTTTATACGTTTAGGCGCTTCCTCTAAGGAGACGCCTGACATTTGTCTTACTAACATTGATTTCTGAGGCAAAACATATGGTGGATATTATTACATCAATGTTTTTGTCTCAAATTCAGCTTCAAGAGTCTCTCGAGCTCTTTTTTCCCTAACTGCTACATTTTTGTTTATTTGTAAACTTGTGTGTCCATAAAATTTGTAATAAAACAGCTCTGGGATAACTTTTATTATTCACCGAATCCTATTTAAACACGAGTCCAGTTCTGGTTCTGCTGGTGGTTTCTCCCTGTTGAAACCCTCACCCTATTATTGTGCTTGCTTAAAATGTTTATATTCGGTCTCCTGCTTGCTTTGTAGTGCAAATTTGACTCATTGGTAGTTTATAATGATTATAGTTTTTGAAAATGTAATAGTACTTATTCCGATCGGTTGGCCTAATTCAGGGCCTGAAATGATTTAGTTCATTTCAGATGGTTTGTGTCCTGAGCTGGTGCTTTATGAATAAACTGAACAGAAAATGAGTTGAATCATGTTTCATGGTTGATTGATTTTACTATTTTGGTTATTATTGTCATTATAATCGAGTAAAAACTTTGATATTTATATGAACATGTTTTTGTTGTTATTTCTGTGCTATATATGAAAATATGTGGGCAACTAACAAGCATCAAACAGAAAAGCTGCATTACTTTTATGACATTTTCCAAAAGCACAATTGACACAGTTGTTCTATCAAAACTATTCTATGTTTTAAAACATATTTTCAGCTAAAATAAAGAATAAATACCTCATTGAAATTCACACAGGAACAGATTTTGACATGGACGAATGTTTTATTGTCATTGAGAGATTTTGTTTATTGTGGTGGAAAAGAAAGAAAATCATCTTTTGTATGGGGTCTCTCAAGATAAAACTCACGAGGCGCTTCACAAAAACAAAACAAATTAAACATAAAAAAGTTTGTTTTAAATGAGAAGAAATAAAAATTGTGATTAAAAATTTAAGGAAAGGGGGAGAGAAAGTGAATAGGAAAGAGGGAAATGAGTGGATCCTGGGAAAGGCAGAATAGGAGCGGAATAAGGAGAGGGTGATGATGAAGGTCACATAAAAGCCAGCCTGAACAGGTGTTTTCAACTGCTTTTTAAAGGAGACCACTGAGTCCACTGGCTCAGTGGGACAGAGTTCCAGAGTCTGTTCCATTTTAGTGCTGATTTAACAATAACTTTTTAGTAATAGGGACGTTTGTGTAGCCTATCTAATATACTGACACAGACTAATTAAAAACAAAAAACGTTCTCCTTTTGAAAACATGATTCAAAAATGACTTCTCTGAATAATTCTATATGTTTATGAGATTTTCTAGAGACAGTTGTGGAATTGTGTCATGTGTTGTCCTAACATTTGAGAAAAGTCCCTTGACTCAGTAATATTCACTGATGTGTGGAGAACAATTATATATCTGCACGTGACTGAGGGCAGATTTTAGGTCTGTGTGTGTGTGTGTGTGTGTGTGTGTGTGTGTGTGTGTGTGTGTGTGTGTGTGTGTGTGTGTGTGTGTGTGTTACTATGCGGTCATGCTGGATGCGTGTGAGTACCCATTCGTGCATGTTTAAATCGGCACGCGATCGTATAAAGTTTAAGAGGCAGAGAGGGATACAGGACTGCTATCTGAATTTACTCATTGATGTTAGATGTAAAGCTTTATATATACATATACATACATACATATACACACACACATATATATATATATATATATATATATATATATATATATATATATATATATATGTATACATATTTGTGTGTGTGTGTGTGTATACATACATATTTTATTTTAATATTATTTATTTCCTATAGTTGCTTATTTATATTAGCAAATTTTAAAATGAGTATTTTATAAGGAAGCGTTTCAGTTCAGTTACACAGTTTTCATGTTGTCATCAGCACCTTTTGTGTGTGTTGACTTATTCCATACAGGCAAGTGCCCCTTATCTAGATTATTGTTGGTTCTTTTAAACATACAGTTAACATAAAACATGGTATGAATATAATGCAATTTAAAACAATGCATAAAGAACCTTTTTTTTTTTTTTACCAGATATAGATGAGAGGAATAATGATGTGTGACTGTTTCTTAACTCTGATGTTCTAGTAGTTTCATGCTCTGGTTTTGTTTTCTTTTGTTGTTATATTTACTGTAAGTGTGTTCGTTAATTTTTGGGGTGGGAAACACAAGCAAGACTTCATTCTGAATTATTTTTTTAAACAAATTATATCACTAATGTGTCTAATTCTGCTATCATGGCCCAAAAATTGCACAGGGTAAGCTTGGCTATAGTCTCAACGTCTCAGTTTGTTTGCAGATCCTTTCCAAAGTTACCTAACTTTCGCTGACTCGCTTGACTCAGGGAAACTAAATTAAGAAAGATTTGGGACAGATTCCAGGGAATTTGTTGAATTTCTTGGAACATGTGAAAAACTTCTTGCTACTCAAATGAGGAAATTGAGAACCATTGGACTTTTAAAGACATTCTACAAATAATTTTGATAATGTTTACAATATTCCATGCCACTATTTATGACAATGTTACGGATGCAAATACATGTCTGAATGATATTTGCCCTCCAGAGAAGATCTTTCCAACAGCTATCTTGTTATGCTTAGAGTTTATAACCCAGATCCATCTGGATAGTTATTTATTTTATTTATTTTTTGTCTTCTGTTTTGGAACAGCTGGAGCACGCAGAATGTGCTTGGTGAAACCATTCATACAGCTCAGCAGACCGGACGCTCACATGGTTGTTTGTCCACATAGAAGTTGTTTTGTGTTAAACTATGAAAACTATACAAAGGGTCAGATTGTTTGAAAAAAGCTTGATATGATGGATACGTAACCAATAAACCATGTGGTGGACATTTGAATATAACAGGAATAGGTCAGATATTGTTTCATGTTAAATTTATTCAAAAAGCATTGCTGATCACATCAGTTGAAATATGTTAGTTTAAAGGCTATTTCCACTTAGAAACCATTTTTAGGCCCGAGCAGCGAAAGTGCTGCGAAGGCCTCTTGTTTTTGCTCTGTTTATTATTTTTCTTCCGCCAAGTAAATTGGCTTTTTGGAGGCCTTAACATACCCGAAAACTCAGGAATTTTTGCACACACGTCAGGTGTGGTGTAAAATTTTGTATTTTAAAGGTCCCAAAAAAATCACAATAAAACTAGCTCCACAGTGCCCCCTAGAATGTGAAAAATACCCCCCTCCATATACCTTAGTGTGGAAGCCAAGTTCGAGTTCATATACGTTTGTCTGTGAATAAGTTAAGCTAAAAACAATTCCATTTTTGTATTTAAAAATGTTAATTTGTTAAAAGAAGTCTTGTTTTGGTCAATTCATGTAGGGTAGAAAATAGGTTACTGTCACTTTAAGAAAAAGGCAGGCAAATGGGGTGGGGATGTAAAAACCAGTTACATCCAGCTGAGCATGGTGAGGTGTATAGCAACATGGTTTCTTAACGTAGCATTGTTTTGTTTAAACCGAGGAAAACTTAATTTTGGACACTCCTGTAAGATTACAAGCTGTGGAATAAATTTTTTATCTTTTCATCAGAGTACTGTGGAAGCCTGTCTCCTCATCATTAAACATGCACCAGTAATGCACGAGTAAACCAAGGCCAAGGAAGCCTCACCAGCCACACTTAGTTTGTCGTACAGTTATGAAATTTTGTACACTTGTAGTACTCAACAGTCTGCACAGCAAAGCCTCTTGCAACCAAGGTCAACTTCAAACAGGAAGTCGGCCATGTTGGTTTGAAATGGTGATTTTGACCCCGTTTTGGCCGTTTCTAGGGTCCGCTTCTGATTGACTTACTCGATCATTTTTTGCACGATCATCTCGAAATTTGTGGGAAATTGCTCAGAAGGGATGGGTGATCAAATAGAAAAATTAAAACTGACTTTTCATATATGCTGAGGGCATGGCGAAATTCGCCATCACGAATGGTTAGAAAATAAGTCCTTTCTTTGCATCAGAATGTGTCTTTAAAATTCACGGACATCATATGTGAAATCCATGGCACATAACAAGCGGGATTTGAAATGCAGTTCATCCACAGGATCAGCATCACTCCTGTCAAGTCTCTCGTTTTTGGCTGGAAACTGTTTTTAAAATTGTAAATTTTTTACTCCTTATTCCCACCATCTTCCTGAATTATTTTTCACAGAAAATGTTCCGGTATTGGGTTCATTAATGAAGAATCCCCCGCTCTCACGGAGACCCCCAACCCCTCCCTTCACGGAGCCTGAGATCGGTGAAGCGCTTGCTCCAGCAGCACCTCCTGCTGCCGTTCTCGTGCTCTTCTGTGTTTTTAATTCCAAAACTTGACATGATGTCAAGACAGACTCCTGAATTCTGTCAGCGCTTCTCCTCAGAAACATCAACACTCTCCTTTGATGACACAGTGACGTAGGAGATGGATTTAATACGACACGACCAGTCAGACTGCAGTCGCTTTCAAAAACATCAGATTAGGGATGCACCGATGGATCGGCATTTGATCGTAATCGGCCGATAGCGCCCCTATCGGTTTTGATCGGAATTTTCAAAATAGATCAAAGCAATCCGATCAGGTAGGGTTGTCACGGTAACCAGTGTAGCGGTAAACCCCGGTAAAAAAAAAAAGTTGACAATAATAATAACAGTCTTGTTTTTAAAAAAACTATTATTATCTCAATGGGTTTACCGTGGCTGCGGTGTAGGCGCGGTGACCCTTACCAGCCACCGTATCATCGGCTGAAGTTGCCGGCGGCACAGACGCACGCTTTGTTTACAAAGAAACTTTCTTGAAGCTAAAGCTGAAATAATGGTCAAAGGAGGAGACAGCAGCGCTCAGGAGGACATTTATTATCCCTCAAAGAAGACAAAGTCGGAAGTACGGGCATATTTTAGATATTTGAAGAATGCCGAGGGAGTTTATGGAAGACGGCTATCCTGTTTGCAGCGCGAGCAGAAAAAGTGTCTGTGAAAGGCAGCAACGCTTCAAATCTCATGACACATCTGCGTGACCATCACCCACAACTCTACAGTCAACGCAAGGCAAGCTAACGTTAGCGTTT
The DNA here is from genome assembly GCF_043380555.1 of Nothobranchius furzeri. Classification (NCBI taxonomy): domain Eukaryota; kingdom Metazoa; phylum Chordata; class Actinopteri; order Cyprinodontiformes; family Nothobranchiidae; genus Nothobranchius; species Nothobranchius furzeri. The sequence continues at coordinate 71,420,347 of NC_091748.1, forward strand.
TAGCTAAAATGCGTGATCCGAGGATTTGGGTTGAGGGAGAATGCAACGAGTGGCTATATAAAGCAGCCGCAGCGCCGCTACCTGCATATAAACCGTGTCGCGGACACCGCCATGTTGAAATGACGCTATGCATTACGGGGCTCCCAGGGGCAGATAAGAGTTGGTCTCTCTCCAAGAATAGTTATGAATTTAACAATGATTACTGCCTGATGACATTTTCCCACATCTGCAAAGCTCACTGGAAGGACACAAACCGAGGACAATACTTCCCTGATATAGGTTTTATTACTCAAGTAAGGGTAAAAAAGTATCTGATTAGAAGGCTACTTGAGTACTGAGTATCATCTGATCTAATATTTTTAAATGATGACATCAAACAGACATAAAATAAGAAGTTATGGGCAAATATTGGTATTTCAAAGACTAAAGGGGAAAAATGTAAACAAATAAACAACATAATTACAAAATAACACATTTTAGGCAAAATTTAGACACAAACTGAGGACAATATTTCCTGACATACAGGGTTTATTTAATTGTGTGAAAATGTAGCACGTTTAAAAAAAATACCGCGATAATACAGAAAACCGTGATAATTTTGGTCACAATAACCGTGAGGTTAAATTTTCACACCGTGACAACCCTAATACAGACCATTTTAGATTAGGTTACATTTCCTTTATTCCCAGATTATGTAGTTTGTAGCACTCATTATAATGTTGTAGAAAATTTCTGGCCAATCCACGTGATCGGTATCGGTGATAGGTATCGGCGATCAGCATTCTTTGATATCGGTATCGGTGATCGGCAGCAAAAAACCTGATCGGTGCATCCCTACATCAGATATATATCGGAATCAGTACCACATATGGACGTGACCTGGATCAGAGCAAATAGAATCAGTGGCAGTCTCGTTGCTGTTAGCCAGTCAGAGGTGAAATATCAGAATATCAGGACTCTAAATCCTGTCGTGTTCTGTTCCTCTCTCCTCTGGCTCTCTTCATGTTTCCTGAAACCGGTGAGACGGAGATTTTTTTTCCCACAGACATTGACTTATGGGTCAGTCATTTGTACTACAGATCACTGCAAAAGTGTTAAAAAAACAAGTGAACTTGGTCTTTAAGCTACAATTTTGTTGGTGGCTAAAAAGACAAATGTATTATGTATTTTATACATCAAGAAGACTTTTAACAAATTAAGATACTAAGGTATCTTTCTACATTTACAATTTTGTACATTTGAACATTTTTACCAGAAATGTGATGATTCAGAAAAAATAAACTACTTGCAGCAACACACATTTGCTGGACTCCTGGTTGAGAAGCACAACACATGTTCTGCAGTGATAACACATTAATGGTGCAAATGTACCTTTTGATTGTGGCCGTGTTCTGAGTCAGGAGTTTTATGGAGCTCATATGTGGGAGTGAAGTTTGTCCCCCTTGACAGGCTGGCCTGAGATGACCTTGTGAAACCCACATCACAGTGACTATAGCACAGCTTCTGAAGCAGTTCTCACTGCGGTGTTGTGTCGTGACTAGTGGGCTTCACACCAGCGTTTCCTCGTGGAGCTTCCACCTCAGTCTGGTTGTTCTCCTGTCTATCCCTCTCTCTCTTTGTCCAGACAGAAAAGCTTTGTCTACTCACTGAGGGACAAAAGCCACCTGTTCAACATGGCAAAGCTGTTGAATACGTGACTGAACTTGCTTATTTTTGTGTAACAGTGTGCGCTTTCATTTAATTGATTGATCTGTTTATTCAGTTTTTTTTCAGTGCTACTTTATTTTAACCTGGCAAGCCAGACTAAATAAACATATTATTTAGTCTTGCAATGCTCCATTGACGGTCCTTGCCGTGGGGGGGGGGGGGGGTTGGTTTATCGTTGTCTTTCAAACGATCTCCGCATGCTACTGAACAATGAACAACATGACGTACTCACCGCAATGGATGTCGGTAAATGAGGTGGTCCGCTGTTGAAGTAGGTGAAAATACATCCTTTTTTTCTAAAAAATACAACTCAAATAGATCTATCTGCTCCTGATTCTAATAAAGCCCAAGTCAAAATAGTCCACAATTGATGTAAAAGCCATTTCAAATGAGCTCTCGCCATCTTGTTCCACTCTGTTGCATAATCCCGCCCACCAGACGAATAGAGAGCCCTGATTGGCCCACAAAGCGGATAAAGCACTGTGATTGGTTCACAAAGCAGATGGAGCACTATGATTGGCCCACCATTTTGGACCAATCACAGCTCTCTATGCGTTTGACACCGCTCTAGAAAGCTGTGATTGGCCAGCCAGGATGCTGCTAGGGGCTCCAGATGTTCTAATGGAGCGTTCCCAGATCAAACTTTACAAAGCAAGAATTTGGTTCTCTAGGCTACCTTAATTTATCATTGATCATCAAACTTATTTTGTGTCGTCAACATCTATGTTCACATGTTTGCTGCAGAAACTGCAGAAAGAAATATTATCTGTTGTCTGTTTTATCATTTATTTAAGTAGAATAAGACATTTTCCTTTCAGTGTAAAGCATTAGTTGTGCTTGTGAGAACAGTGTCACTTAGCAAAAGTGAAGTGACAGGTTGTTTGTTCTATTTTTTCACAAATTTATCTTCTTCATACATCTGCTTACATTAGTGATCACGAAGAGTGAGATCCAACCACTCAACAATATGTCGCCTCCTACCACAGTCCTAAAATCAGCTTAACCTCATTTACACCCAGTGCAGGTCAGGATGTGGTGCCCTGGAAAGTTTACGCAAAGTTTCTGTTCATTCTGGATGTCGCATGCGGACAGTCACGAAATGACATGAAGAAATGACACGAGTCAGACAGGAAGTGAGACGTGCCGACACGGTGCGTCTGGTAAATGTTATTTGTATAGTGCCTTCTTAGGGTTCTACAACCCCGGAAGGCATTTACAACACAATCAGTCATTCACCCATTCACACACACATTTACACACTGGTGATGACGCTACATTGTAGGCACAGCTGCGCTGGGGCGCACAGACGGAAACGAGGCCTGCTGAAAACTGGCGCCACCAGTCCCTCCAACCAGCACCAGGCAAGGTGGGTTAACCCTCCCACTGTCCTAATGGGTGTGACCCCGCGAGGAAAGTTGACCATTGAGCAGGATTGATGGTTTATCCATTTGGGTCCACATGGCAGGGGTGAGGAGTGAGCACCACCTGACCCCTGCCAAGTGGACCTCAAGGGATAAACCATCAATCCTGCTCAATGGACAACTTTCCTCACGGGGTCACCCATGAAGACAGTGGGAGGGTTAAGTGTCTTGCCCAAGGACACAGCAGCATTCTCAGGTGGGAGCCGGGATCGAACCCGAAACATTCAGATTACTGGACAGCCCGGACTACCTCCTCAACCACTGCTGCCCATCTGGTTAATTTAATAAATTAAACCAGAAATAATTCTGTCTGCCTTGTTTTGTTGTTATTAATGACAGGGAATAGCAAGCCACAACCCCCGGTTTGATGCTTCCTGACTTTTTAGCCAGCTTAATCACTTCCAGGTAGTGCTGTCTGTGTTCTATTTTAAGTTTTTCAAGTGATCGTTGCATGATCTGCCAAAGGTAACGTAAACAGGAGGCCACATTTAGGATGCCACATTCATCACCTTCCTTTTAAAGGTAAGTTAACAAACTCCTGCTTTGGATTGCTAGATGATGAAACATGCTAGCTCTTTACTCGCCACAGGAAACACAGTCTTGAAATCAAGAGAGATGTTGCCATCTGGAGCGAAAGCTCTTTTTTGTTTCTGAAATAACTTTGCTAACATCGTTAGAGGTGCTGTGCTAGTAAAGAGCTAGCAGGTATCATTTATCAACCCATGGCAGAAGCTTGTTAGCTTACCTTCATAGTTATGAATGTTGGTAGACACATACACTTTAAAATATTTATTTTTATTTGATTGTGACATCTTAAATGGGGCCTAGATTCTCCTGTGTACATTGTTGATCATTATCCACGGCAGGCCCAGCAGCGATAGCGCACAAATGCCACGGAACACGCTAATGTTACTGTGACCCGGAAAAAATTCAGCTAGCTAAAAAGTCAGGAAGTGTCAAACCAGGGTTCCGTGGCATATGGCCCATTCGGTTCAAAGTGAGAAGACAAGTGTAGCTTTTGTTTACTAGCTCCTCTCAATACAATTTGTTGTTATTGTTTTATCTCGCAAGCTACCTTCTGGAGATGTTCTGCACACGATCTGCGGTCGGTGTAAATGCCAGTCTCTTTGCTAGCTGGTGTCTACGGGTCCGACTTTAAAATGCTTGTTTTTTTATTTATTTATTCAATATTTTGCAAGTTTTGTCATTTTTAAAAATAAAATTATCAAAACAGTAGATGAAATAGTTTGTAGCCCAGTAATATTTGTGCACCATAGCAGTGAAAATTGTTACATGTTTAATGTTCATATATATTTAATCATCATTGGAAGGTGCTGGAATATTCAGAAAAATACATGAATGGAATTTTGTCAAAGATGCTTCACAACTGAATAAAAAAAATCCTCATTTTGTCTAATTTTTTTTTTTGCAATGTAGCCTTGTTTTATTCACAGTTTGATATCCAACTCCTTCCAAAGTTGTCTCACATTTCTGATACTTTCCAACTAATGGAAACTAAGTTGAGAAAGGTTTTAGGTTGATTCCAAAGGCCAAAAAAGTCTACATTCCAGTGACTCGAGGGCAAGCTGTGTTCAGTCTTACATTTAAAATGCGTTAGTAAGATATGCCGTGTGCTTGGAAGTTACACCTACTATGACTTTAAATTACAAGCAGGCTTTTGTATACATTTTGAAATTAGATTTTGCTCTTAGTGCTGTAGTAAATGCACAAATTCTTTGTTTTAGTGCAAACTCGGAGCAACTTAACCCCCGACTGCTCAATTTTAGCACACGTACTTCACTCCTACTTTTAGATATGCTACATCCACATTTAAAAATTTTTTATCGTAGGTGTCGGAATCTCCTAGTTTATTCTCCTCACCTGAGGGACTGTTTCAGCACATTTGCATGAAGCTTGTCAAAATCGTGCCCAGAGCCAGGGCTTTTTAATTACTGTTTTATGGTAATTTTGGGCAATTGAGTCTCCAGTTACTATGGCAACTGCTCAACGTGCACTTTTCATGGGCCGTTAGGAAAAGCTTTTGGGATTAAACTTACTAAAGAGTGTTTATGCAAATGAACGCTGCCATGCAGGGGAGAACTTTTCCCATCCCTCCAGTGTTTGGAGTTGAGACATCAGGTTAGATTCCTGTTACCTGCAGCATGTTGCAGTGACCTTGAGCAAAGCAGCAAACTGATCGGAGTGCTCGAATGATAAACACGTAAACTGAAAAACATCATTGCACAGATGAAAAGACTGGACATATTATCTGTTTTCATTCAGAGAAGGAAGGAAAAATGGGAGGATGGACAGGCAACAGAGGCAGCAGCAGGTGATAGATGCAGCGAACGCATGAATAGAGATGCAGACAGTCCTGCACAGCTATGAGCTGGCAGTAAAAAAGAGGGATTGACTCCTGGCCAAAGCAAGGGAGAGAGGAATAGAGGTATAACAGAAAGATGGAGAGGTTGTTCCAGATAGCAGCAGGCCTCGCAGTGTGCACAGAGAGTTTTACAGGTGAAGGTGAACTGTTATCCTGCAATCAGGGCTGTGTGATCTGTATTCATGATGCAGCAGTGAGAGAAATCTGCAAACAGACGAGGGTCTATTAATTAAGTTCAAGTTTAGGATCATCTGAAAGAAAAACTAACAGGACCTTTATGTTTTTGTTTATTTCCAACCCTGTTTACAGTATTATGAATAAACACATTTTATTTAGAGGTTGATAGAAGGTACATTTAAATGGCATTTTTCAGGCAACTATTTAAAGGCGTTTGATTGATCTTACTTTGTTGCAAGGGTAAATTGTTAAGATTTTTTTAATCTGGATCCAGAAGTACAGAGTTGGAGGTAAAACGCGATTTATAAAAGAGATTTATTAGTAAAATCAAGTTTGGCAATTTTATAGAAAATTGAGCACAAGGAGATCAAAAGAGCCAACAGTGAAGTGAACAACATGGGTAATCTGGGAGAAAAACTGCAAAGCGAGGTACTATTTGCTCAGGGAGGGGTGATTTACTGGAATGAGGAACAGGTGAAAGAATAAAGATCAGGGTCTCATTTATCAAACATTGCGTAGAATCCTTACTAAAACCGTACTTAAGCTCAGCAAAAAAAAAAAAAGTACTTACGCCAAGTAGGCTTGTGATCTATCAAACATGGAGTACGCACAGCTGCACGCAATCTCCTCTTCATAAATTGGAGACTAACGAGTGTTTCTCAGCTGCATTTTAGTCACATCCCGCCCTCACCACGCCCACTTACTGCCATAAATAGTCAATGCAAAGGGCCTTGTGGATCTCATGCATATACATAAGCCGGCTGTTGCAGCGCTCCGCCAGTGACATGGTGACCGTAGATCAAGGCAGATCAAGGAAGTGCTATTTCACAAGCAGAAGTTGAGGTACCTGTGGGTGAGGTGGAGAAATGAAAGGAAGTGCTTTTGCAAAACAAATAAGAGAAAATCCACGGAGTGGCACAGCGTTGCTGAAGCCGTCAATGCTGAGTTCTTCAGAGAGATCTGTGGCGGATATAAAAAAAATGGTCCAATCAGGTTTCAATCCCCAGACTCCTGAGTGAAAGTCACGCGTGCTAACCAGTCAGCCAAATGGAGATCTCCCCTGTACAAGTAGTCAGGGCGCATGATCAATCGGGTCACAGTGACAGGACACACCCACTGTCACAGACGCATGACATTCTGTCTCAGTCTGTCCCCCTGCTGATATTGTATTGTGCACTTAAGGCTGTGTGTGTGTGTGTGTGTGTGCGCGCACATGTGTGTGTGTGTGAGTGTGCGCGCACATGTGTGTGTGTGTACGCGTGCGTGTGAGGGGGTCTAGTTCTGTGTGAAAATGAAGCAGTACAAGTGATAATGCTGCAGGATTTCATAATTTTATCCTTCTCAGCAGCAGCACTGCAGGTGCTCTCCATGTCCAAAATGTGCATAAGCCAGGTCTTTAGTCAACTTAAAGTTGCGCACATTTTTCCGCTAAGTTTTCTTTCATAAATCCCAAAGTTTGCGTGGAAAGTTGCTTACGCAGTTTTCTGACCTCGTTTTGTGCATAAACAAGCTTGATAAATGAGGCCCCTGGTGTTCAGTGTGAAAAGGACTAAATAATAAGACTACATTAATGCTGTAATAGCAAATCTGCAAAACAAGCTAAAGACGGTTACCCCTCCCATCTGGGATCATCCCCAGGCCACATCTGCCTGATACCGGAACCCGCGTTGCCAGAGGACACGAGAGAGAGCTAAACACCAGTCTTTATTTCCTAGGTTGTCTGTGACTTCAAATGTTTTTTTTTCTTTTTGGGACTCTGCTATTTTGTCCTAAAGTTGAAGCGGTAGCAGCAAAGTAATATTATGCTTTATTTCATCTTCTCGTCATTCACCTTCAGCCTTGCAACTTTAGACGTCTCGTTAACTCTACGCACGAACTTTAAGCTTCAAGCAAAGTTCACACTTGTAAAATATGGTAAAATGCAACTCTTTTTGAAGCACGGCCAAATCAACGCTGCATTTTCTTCTCAGTGATTCAATTCAAGCAAAATTATGAAAAATTCTCAAAGAAATATTTTCCAAATGAACAGTTGAAGTCTTATGATCTTTTGGTTGTTTTTTGTCCAGTCCTATAATATGTGGAAAGGTTTCATTTGTGGATGTGAATATTCCTGCTTTAAGCTTGATAAGGATGGAGACACGTTTACAGTCACAGCTGTTCTCTTCCTTTGCTTTTAATAATAAAGTAGTTTAAAGGCATGAGCGGATTATGTCCACATCGCTTAACATGTCAAATAGCCTGTGAGGTGATAAAATAAGTATGATTAAAATTTTCTATGTTTTTGTTAACTGGAGCAACCAGATTGTAGATGGCACGTTTTAAAAAGAAATGTAAAATTCAACAAATATATGGAGACGCTCCTACTGCCAGACAGAGACAGTAAAGGTTTTGTTATGCTAGGTCTATTGTCAGCACTTAATATTTATCTTTTACTGTGTACTGTTTGTGAGGAGTGGGCAGCCTTTGTGCAAACGGTACATTTAAAGTAAGAAAACGCTCAGAAGTTTTTTTTTTCCATATTTTAATGTATTTATCTCTTTTGTAGATGAACAATAAACCAGAAAATCACCACTACAGAGCTTAGACTGCATTACAAGATAGACGCAGCCTCCCTGGCATCACCCGTAGGTTTCTGGAGAGCTGAAATAAAGTTCAGTGGGTGGTTCCCACCTCTGGCCTGTTGGCTGAGTCAAGTTACTCCAAGAAAATAAGAAGATGGAGCAGAGAACAGGGTTTTGAGGGTGAGGGAGATGATTGACACCCATCAAACTGAGCCGATGTAGCTACGAGCTAATTGAGCTAACAGAAGTTGGTGAACACTTTTAGTCAGAAAACTGCTGTTCAATAACTCTGCTACCCTCTGGTTTCTAGGCTGTAACACTTTAATGTGAGGCTGAGGCCTTTTCTGGAGCAAGCCGCGAGCGCTGACGACTTGTCTACTAGATGTCAATCAAAAGGACATGCCCCTAATTATTCATAATTCAAGCTTTATTTGCATCTAATAACAGGGTATCCGCGGGTCCTTATAAAGTCTTAAATTTACTTTTCCAAATTTAAGGCCCTAAAAATCCTTAAAAATGACAAATAATCCTTAAATACAGTTTCCAAAGGTCTTAAATTACCAAAGTCCCAATAAACAAGATTATTTTATTGGTATAAAATTTTCATGAATTTATAGTTGGCGTTCAGCATTTTTTGTGTATGATATTGGCATAAGCAGAACCGTACACATTCAGCTGGTTGTGAAAGAAGTCTATTTTTAGATGAGCACATTAGCTGGTTAAGCTAGTGGGAGCTTGCGCCATGGGGAAGTGTAAGTTTAATGGTAACTGTATGGCTAATCCCACATTCGCGACGTGGTTAGCACCGGTTCCAGGCAATAGCTGGAAATTATAGCCTAAATTTAATTTTTAAAAATAGCTTAAATTTAGTCAAAGTGGCCTTAAAAAAGGTCTTGAAAAGTCTTAAATCTGGCTCCCTTAAACCTGCAGATACCCAGAATAAGATTAATTACAAAAAAATAAAATCACCTCCTGAGAGTTGTCATGACTGTAAGCTAGAACACTTAAAATATTTTTTGAACCAGGCTGTAAACATGTTTATTTTTGCTGTGAAAAGGGCATTTTTAACATGAGAGTCAATGAGTACTAGAGCCAGCCCCTAGTGGATGAAGGAAGAATAGCAATTTTGTCACTTCCGCGTTGGCTTAGCTTTTAGCAGGTGGACTTCCCCCCTTGCTCTAGAGTCCACTAATTCATCCAGCACCATTAACTTACCTTTCTAGGGGCCCTAAGAATTGTTCTCCTGCAGATCAAACCCTGTTAACCCCGTTAACTGCTATTTCCTAATTACATTACAAACTAAAGAAGCAACTGGGTTTTACTATTGTTTTCTGCAAGGATTTTGAGATTATTCGGTCACGCGGAAAGTGTTTAAAAGTGTCAGAGTTCAGCTGATTCTCGGCATTGGATGTGAAAAATCATGTTTAATATTTGCATAATTTGATCTTTTCCAGAAATGACCGCGAACAAGCCAAAGCTTCTGCAAATGATCAAGTTGTGAAAAGTCAATTTTGTTGAGTTTAAAATGTCATAAATACAAATAGTATTAGATTAAAATAACAATTTTCTTCTCTCATAAACTAATGCTAAGTAATGAAGGCAAGCATGTGTACGTTTAAAGAAGATAATTCAGTCTGATAGTGCCAGAAAATTGCAGAAAGAGTTGAGTTATTTCACAATCATGACTGAAAAAACAAATCTTTCAAGTGACGACCTCTTGGAATTTAAAAATGCTTTTTTAAAAGAAACATTCTTGTGGAGAAGAAGCAAAAAATACTGCACCTTATTTAAGATGGCTTCCCTTGCTGTTCTTTGGTAGAGGTTGAGAAAAGAATAAAGTTTAACACAGACAGACAGATGGAAGAAGTGTGCTGAGAGAGAGAGAGAGAGAGAGAGAGAGAGAGAGAGAGAGAGAGAGAGAGAGAGAGAGAGAGAGAGAGAGAGAGAGAGAGAGAGAGAGAGAGAGAGAGAGAGAGAGAGAGAGAGAGAGAGAGAGAGAGAGAGAGAGAGAGAGAGAGAGAGAGAGAGAGAGAGAGAGAGAGAGAGAGAGAGAGAGAGAGAGAGAGAGAGAGAGAGAGAGAGAATTCAGATTGGGATGGAAGGAGGATGCAGAAAGAGGAGATGTACTGGGGCGTCTCAGATAGAACTGGGCCACTGAACGCAACCCTGGAAGAACAGACATGGTGAAAAAAATAAGACTGGCCTGGAAACATGGAGTAAGAAGTGAGAGATGACAGAGGGAGAGGAGATGCACAGATGAAGATTTCTCTCTGTGAGCTTCACAGATACTCAGGAACAGTTGGAGGAGTGAAAAATAAGAAAGACAACAAACAAGTTGGTCTGGAAATGTTTGAGAACTGCCTGCTACTTTACTCCTGATGTTATCATCATGCAGATTCTCGCAAATATTTTTATTGTCTAACGTCTAGGAAAATACTTTCCAATTTTGTTTAATCTTCATTTTAACAATCGAATAAATGTTGAGTATTTTAACTGAAATTTGATCTGGAATCTGGAACTTCAAAGTCCTTTGCAGACGCGGCTATGCTTGGGAACTATGCGGTAGTTTAACCCCCAATATTTCATTTACCCGATGTAGAGGTATCAGCCGGTTGATATATCAGGCCGATATATTCAATATTTTCTATATCAACCATTGGCCGAAATTATTTTTGAAAGCCCATAAATTAAAATAAATAAATAAATCAGGCCCCTGTGTGGCCAACTGCCTCCAATACTAGACTGAAGAAAGGTCCCCAACACAGCGTTCTTTTGTTTTGTTTTTGTTTTGAGTTTGTTTTATATTTGAAGTTCGATAAATATTAAGAGATTTATTGACTTATTTTATTTATGTCGCACACATTGATTGTTCAGTTGCCTTTCACAATTAATGTGCTGCTAAAACACGTACACTGTATATCGGCCTTAATTATCGGCTTTAGATATCAGCCATCTGCAACAAAATTCTTTAAAAATTGGCATTGGCCTTAAAAAAAACACATATTGGTCGGCCTCTAATCTGATGTCACCATCTAGTGGCTGACAAGCGCCTCACACTGTAGGGTTAACATACGTATTTATTTTGGGTGCTTTTTAAGCTCAATATGCTACACTACATTTGACCAATAAGATGTTAATATAAATATGGAAATCCAGTCTGATTGGTCTTTGAATGTTTAATCAGAAGATTAGAATTCTTTGTTTATTCAGCGATTGAAAGACATTTCGTATTAATTCAGACGGAGTCAAGTTTATAAAAAGTAAGAAATTTATTTTCTAAACAATTAAAAACGTGACAACTAGGAAACACTTTATGTGATGAATGACTGAAGTGGATGGGATGTGAGGTGTGATGATGTGTAAATATGATGTTATCAGAACCTTCATATCTGGAGAAACTGAGTTCTGAGTGGGAGTGAATTTGGTCTGCTATAAACTATAGTGATGATTTATAAAACCACATCAGACACAATCTTGTGAGCCTACGTACCCTTCGTCGGAGACCCTCGTTGTAGATCCGGACTGTCAGGAAGTGGGATGGACCCCAAAGGTACCGAAGTCCGTAGGACAAACCGCAGTACGACCAAACCGGTCTCGAGATGTCTCCGGGTCACCACAGTTGTTTTCGTCTTAGGAATAACTCTTAAGGATTTGAAGCTGGTTCAGCTTTATTCCGAAGGAGCCGTTTACGGTCTGCTGTAGCGTGCAACAGGTTTTGACATCTCGTCAAAGATGCGATGGGAGCAGAGTTTCCCTCTGATGGCCAGTCAGAGTTAGTCTCAACTACTAACTGAATCACCCAGCAAGTGATTCTGTTTTAATATTCCCATATTATGATTATGGGGGCGACGGTGGCACAGGAGTTAAGTGCTCGCCCCGTAATCGGAAGGTTGCTGGTTCGAGTCCCGCTCAGTCTGTCGCTGTCGTTGTGTCCTTGGGCAAGACACTTAACCCACGTTGCCTGCTGGTGGTGGTCGGAGGGACCGGTGGCGCCTGTGCTCGGCAGCCTCGCCTCTGTCAGTGCGCCCCAGGGCAGCTGTGGCTACATTGTAGCTCATCCCCACCAGTGTGTGAATGTGTGTGTGAATGGGTGAATGACTGATTGTGTTGTAAAGCGCCTTGGGGGGTTCTAGGACTCTAGAAGGCGCTATATCAAATACAGGCCATTTACCACTGGGGCGACGGTGGCACAGGAGTTAAGTGCTCGCCCCGTAATCGGAAGGTTGCTGGTTCGAGTCCCGCTCAGTCTGTCGCTGTCGTTGTGTCCTTGGGCAAGACACTTAACCCACGTTGCCTGCTGGTGGTGGTCGGAGGGACTGGTGGCGCCAGTGCTCGGCAGCCTCGCCTCTGTCAGTGCGCCCCAGGGCAGCTGTGGCTACATTGTAGCTCATCCCCACCAGTGTGTGAATGTGTGTGTGAATGGGTGAATGACTGATTGTGTTGTAAAGCGCCTTGGGGGGTTTCAGGACTCTAGAAGGCGCTATATCAAATACAGGCCATTTACCATTTACCATTTACATGGCCAATCAGGACAAAGAGGTTAACCCCGGCTTTCCACAGGAGCCGTCAGCAGCACATTACTGCAGCAGCACGTCATAGCTGCTGATAGGAACCGCTGTGGTTAACAGAACCTTTTCCACTGGAGCTGTCAGCAGTGCGAGTCGGCCGCGTCTCAGGAGCAGCATGTCGCGGCCTTTACGCGCCGGTTCTATTTTCTACACGCGACGCCTCTGAAACGGGTCAAGTTCGACATTTTTGGGGAAGGAAAGACAGGAAATTGGACGCGGAAGTGGAGAGAAAGAAGCTCCCGAGATTCTCAGAATAAAGAACGTACTGCCTTCCGGTTGCTTTACTTTTAAAAAATGTTACTAACTGTGCGGCCCCGTGAGAAGTTATCACCTAGCTAGCGGTCTCCTTTGTTTTTCAGGTCCGTATTGGAGATTATAAAACGGACAGAACATAAAACACAAGCCATGTTGTAATTTTCTCCTGCTTGTTTTTGTGTTTAGTGACAAAGTCACTCGTGTGACTTCGTGCTCGGTCGGTGACAGCTGCTCCCCTGCTGCTTCGCGTCTCGTGGGAAGGGCCAAGCAGCAGCTTACGCGAGCAAGACATGCTGCTGCAGTAATGTGCTGCTGACGGCTCCTGTGGAAACCCGGGGTCAGAGGTGTTAACAAACCTCAGAACACACGTCTTTTCCAGATACAAGAATGTTCTAGTTCTGTGGATAAAGAATCTTTATGTGCAGTGACGTTAACTTTAATTTATATCTAATGAACATTGTGTATGAGTGTAGATAATGATTCACTTGTAAAACCAAACATTACTGATCATAACATCAAAATGTTTCATTGTAATATTAAAATTTATTTCAGCTTCATTGAATTAGGCACAGACTATTCAAACATTAACATTATTATTCATATAACATTTGTTCATTCAACCATATGTTTATTTAATGATTATTTAACTTATGAGTTGTAAAAGTTCATCTTTCATGAGAGTGTGCAATCCTGCAGTCTTATCAAAAGAAAGCTTTGATTGGGAACACAGGCTGATATCTTGTCCCCCCTGAAATGTCAACATGGACTGCAGAATCTTCTGGCTTGTTGGAAGATAGAATGTAAAATCCACTTTAGAGAATGGAATTATGTCTGCAGATGACCGGTGGCATGTAGGTCAATATGTAGGTGAAAAATGACCCTTTTTTGGACGTAACAACACCAAAATGCGCCCACAGACAATATTATACATTTATTCTGTTGAAGCGCCATAAATCAATCCATTCGGGGCACGAGGAGAGCGGCTGTGTGACATCAAAACGACGTTCAGTGACCAGAAGAACCCCTGTTTTTTACTGCGCTCCACAGGAGAACATAAAGCAGCGTAAATTATGGTGATTTCTGGATTTTCTGACGTTAGAAGTTAGTAATGGCTTTTTAAAATCAGAGCTGTTTAATTTTTTTCCTTCCATTCTGCTTTACCAACAACTTCCAATTTTATAAATGCTGGTTGTTTGGTGACATCTGCTGATGTCATTTCCCACTGAGTTACAACCATTCATCGTCGTCGTCTCGTCGTCGTCTTCCTCCGCTTATCCGGGTCAGGGTCGCGGGGGCAGCATCTCAACTAGGGAGCTCCAGAAAATGTAATTCCCACATGTGCTTCATGATATCATTTTAATGCCCTTTTCCTGTCTGCTCAATGTCATAAAATCAATAAAAACTCAAATTAATTACCAAAAATATCCTAAAAAGTTGCCGTCTATTAATTAGGAGTTTTAGTTCCTCTCCCTTATGGGTTGCTAGTAGTGTTAGACTTTTAAACATTGCTGCTTCAGATCACAACGAGTACTTGTTTCTTGAGTTTGTTGAAAGTATTATTCATCAAAACTTTACAGAATCTGAGATAAAATCCCCCGTGGCAACCGTAATGTACGTATTTCCTCCTGTCAGCACAGCTGTTCCAACTGCAAGTAATGTTTATTTACATAGCAGTTATCACAGAAAGAAACATCCCAGGTGTTTCACAAAGATCAATAATAAAAGATCATAAATGGTCATTAGGCAGGTTTTAATTTATAGTTTGATTCACAATGGCTGCACTTCGTTTATCCTACAGTTAATGGGCAAATATGTAGTATGAAGACATGCATATAAATGTGGTATCTTAAAAATAATATATTTTACAGATAAAATCTTTATTCTCTGTTGATGAGTTTTTAAAGGTGCATGCAAGCGTCTGTAAGTCTGCAAATGTGTCTTAATTAAACATTTTGCCCTCTCACTGGCTGAGCTGTTGGGTTTCCTGTCTCCGAAATGCTTACGCCAGGTCCAAAGTTTGCTTAATGTTGCGCACATTTTTCCACCAAGTTTTTCTTAATATCACCAATCACAAAGTTTGCATGGAAAGTCACTTACGCAGTTTTTAGACCCCATTTTGTGTGCAAGCAAGCTTCATAAATGAGGCCCCGGGTTATTTACGTTCATAGGCAAATGCTGACAACGGAGAATCCTCAAATCTCCACTTAGGTTGGAGTTTTGGATGACAGGCCAAACATATTTTCTTTGTTGGACACCTGGCTACGTGTGAATGGTCTCAGTCTCTAAACTTTGAAACTGGGTTCTTTCAGTTTCTTGGGAGCATGTTTCCAGGTCATCCTGTGGCTGGGGTCTGAACAGTGTGACTCTCGGTTCATTTATGGGTTTGCGCGTTGGAGTGTAATTGATTTTGGGTGCAGGTGAACTTTCAGCAGTTCTGTGCATTGTTGTGCTGGCTGATTGTTATTTTTAGTGTAGTTCCTGTAAGGGTCATTGAGTTTTACAGACGTGGCACCTGGAGCCTCGCCGCCTGGCATGTCTGACCAGCTGCGAGTGTGAAAACACTCAGAGTGAGACTTGAATGTGATGTTTTTCTTGGAACAATGATCCCAACAGAAATATCCAAACGTAGACCTATGGCACTTCCAGACAGCAGAATCTATGATTGTTCGTGGAATTCATTCTAATCTCATCATTAGTCAAACAGTTTTAGCTACCAGGCAACATACACATGAAAACAGCCCCAACTGGGGTGATTTAGACAAATTTAACCATGTTTGCCCTTAAAGGGTTATTTTTGTGAAAAGCAGATTTATATTGTTAAATGCAATCCTGCTGAATACCAATAGTACGTTTGCTATGTTAACGAGCCTTTATTTACTACAGGACGTGATGGATTGAACAGACAAGTGGATTGGAAGACTGAAACACACACAGAAACACACACATTATGGCAATGTGAAACAATGTTTCTCATATTCTCTTTCTTTTTACGTCACACCTAATCCTAACCGAGTGTGTGCGCCTGCTGAACTCTGCCTTTGTCGCTCAGTCGTACGCTCTGATGGGACAGCTCAGATTGTTTAATTGTGAGCGTGTGTGTAGACCCACGCTTGCTCCGCCGTGATCACCGAAGTGCTTACTCGGTTGTCATAATAGTGTCTGATATATCCAAGTCTACTTTAAGCGTCTCCAAATGTGGAGCGATCGCCCACTGAGTGAACGTTCTGTTTCATGACAGAGAGAATGAATAAAAATACACCCGGCCCCTGGGAGACGGTCTCTATGGCAGCGGTTACTGTGGTAACGATAGGGGCCGCACGTGAAGTGATGGCTGTCAAGGCACGCTGTGGAAGGCACCCTATCAGGCCGCCAAAGGACAGAACACACACACACACACACACACACACACACACACACACACACACACACACACACACGCACGCACGCACACACACACACACACACCTGTAAAGCACACAGGGGACATCCTGTTAGCACACAACTTTTATATTCAGAGTTTTGGGGTCTCTACCCAAAAATAATAGTTAGTTCTTAGTGACTTTCTCTGTATGTTTGAGGTCACTCGTTTAGCATTTTGTAAATTGATGAAAGTAAATCATGTTTTTGAAATAATTATGTTTACAGCACTTCACACATGCGTAAAACTTTAAATTGTACGGTATATGTCTGGGCTGCATAGTGGCACAGTTGTCAGCACTGTTGCCTTGCAGCAAGATGGTTGCAGGTTTAAAACTCAGCTGCGACCTTTCTGTGTGGAGTTACGTGTTCTCCCCATGCATGCGTAGGTTTCCTCCGGGTACTCCAGTTTCCCCCACAGATCACAGCATGCCCTATAGGTTAAAAATTGTACGTCGCTTTAGATAAAATCATACGCCAAATAAATAAACATAAAACTAGCCGTTTCAAAAAAGTTCCTGTTTGTGATGTCACACATGGTGGAATTAGAAACTTTTCCTTTTGGAGAAGCAGCGGCTCTACCCCGAATCCCTCCTGGTGCTCAGAGCTTTTTATCTTTTAGCAGCTTGAGCAGGGGATGGACGGGCGCAGCCTTCGCCAGCTTGTTTTTTTTAAAGTGACAGGGCCCTGAAACAACTCATTCTGGAAAGTACTAAAAATTCCAAGAAATCCAACGAAATGAAATGATTGTACTTTTATTCTTTACAGAATTTTTGTTTTTCCTTTTTTCTTTTTGTTCAATGTCAGGGTTGCTAAAGGATGTTGTACAATGTCAAACTCAAAAAATTAAAAGTTCAACAAAAAAAATCCAAGAATAAAACTCGAGATTGCTTTTGGTGAGAGGAATTTTATACATAGAAATGCATCAATACGTTTTATATAAACAACGATCAGTCATATGCAGGTGGAACATTAAGTAGTCTCCTACCCCTATTTCCAGCATTAGCTGATAGAAAATAGAGAGGAAAGTGTTCAGCTTATAAAGCCTGACAGATCTACGTTACATTAAAAATGAACATTTATGGACTTACCTATCTTGGCTTGCGATGGGGAAGGCTGCTGTTGAGTCAGCGTTGAGTTGCCAATCAGAGGTGAGACGTCTAATATCAGGAAATGAGACCCCAAAACCTGCCGTGTTCTGCTCCCCACTGCTCTGGCTAACTTGTAGTTCCCTAAACAGGAGCTTAATGATTATTTCTGATTATAATCTGTCAATCTGGGTTCAACATGAGGCTGAAATGAAAATAGTCTCCATCTATTTTCTGCATTAGCTTCGGATAGAAAATGGTGAAACTCAAGGATTAGAAAAGCCTGACAGATCTACGTCACACCATCATTTAACATTCATGGACTCACCCACCTTGACTTGTGATGGGTAAGGCTGTTGGTTTAGCATCCAGGAAAGACAAATAATGCCTCAGCTAGTAGGAGCTAACCGCTAGCATTAGCAATTCCACCACACAGCAGAAGTCCTCCAGGCTTGTGCTGTTTGCGGAGGTGAAACATAAACATTGCAACTGATACAGTGGTAGAGTCATGTTGCTGTTAGCCAGTCAGAGGAAAGATGTCCAAATATCAGGAAATAAAACTGCAAATCTTGCGTCTGCAGCTCAACTCTGATGTGGCTCACTTGTAGTTCCTGAAACTGGCACACCGGACCTTTGTTTCCCCAGAGTATGACTTACAAGGCATTCATTCTTACTAGAGGCCACTAATATGTATCGATTAAAGAAGTGAACATGATCTTTAGGAAAAAAACAATATATCTCTTTCAAATCTAATACTTTTCTATAGGCAGCCATCAGTTGCTGTGGTTCAAAACAGAGAGGTTACCTCTGTCTCTGTTGTGTAGCGTTCCTCCTTACAGCCTGTTTAGTGACATTTTGAGAATTCAGAATATGAATTTCTTGTGAAACTTTGATTGTTTTTCCGTTTTTATGCATGAGTTTGTTGTTGCAGAAAGGGATGTTGCTATTTGTATATTTTGTAAATCATTGTACACACTCATCCCAGATGTTTGCTTTATTGATTCATTCGTATGCCTAACAGTGAGACCAGGCTGGATTCTTGTTCTTTACTGCTTTGTGGTGTTCTTTAATTAGTGCCGCTGCAGTCTCCAGGGGCTTATATTTTTCACAAGTGGACTTAATTGTAATAATTACCTGAAACCTGAAATGAATTGGGATTCTAGGCTGTAGCCTTCAAAGCAAGAGCGGTGTTTGCATGCACTGATTCTGTTTTCTACGTATGTTTTCAAATTTCTGTTTGCATAATATTTTATAGCATAATTCAACTTTAATATAAAACACTGATGTGTACTTTAACAAGACACTATGTAACCTTTTCATACTTTTAAATCTTTATCTTGAGCCAGAATGGGCTAAAATGACCTTTACAGGGTTAATGAAAGGCCACCCAGCCCCTATCGCCCCTGTGGCCAGAATATTCCACTTGCAATTTCAGAGTTGCCGGTCCGGTCTGTTGAAAAGTGGAGCTGAAACACACACTTGGTCACCCAGCGTCAGTTTTCGATGCTTCGGGTGTGAGAATGGGTTGAGCTGACATACCTGGTGTTGCAGTCTGGTTCCAGCATGTTTCCGACATGTTTTAGACATCTATGTCTATGGTTGTAGATCATGAACACAGCTGACCTGATTTATTTAGTGATGAATCACTCCCGTAGACACCAATGAAGGCAGGGAGACCTTTCAGCTGTTAGATTAAGGTGTTAAAAAGACGAATGCACAGCAAGGAGATACGTTTTGCCTTTGGTTTTACTAAACAGACACTAGGGGGTGTTAAACGCAAGCCTAAACTGCCTAGTGGGCGACGGTGGCACAGGAGTTAAGTGCTCACCCCGTAATCGGAAGGTTGCAGGTCTGAGCCCCGCTCAGTCTGTCGCTGTCATTGTGTCTTTGGGCAAGACACTTAACCCACCTTGCCTGCTGGTGGTCAAGGCCGGATTATAATACGGGTAAACTGGGCACAGGCCCAGGGGCCCACAGCCACAAGGGGGCCCACGCGAGCAGCAGTCTTTTCATTTATTTTTTTTGTGCAGCAGTCTTAACGTTGGAGAATCAAGTTGACAAGTATTTAAAATTGTGCCCACATTTTCTAAGTTAACACACATTACTTTTAACAACATTAGTTTCTGCATCTATAAGGTTAGTTTATGCCTGACGCGTCCGCGAGGTCCGCACGGCTCCGTGCGGCAAAATTGCATCATTTTAAGAACCACGCCCCTCCACCGCGCCTCCGCATGGCCCAAAATTTCCGCACCGCGCACATAGGAAATTTTCTAACCATGCGGACGGTCGGTCTTGGAAAAAACATGGTGGACCGGCAAGAACTAGTATGGCAGAGGTTCGTAAATACAGACATTTGTATGATTCAGCTCTCAGAGATCACCGTGATCAACATGTTGTTAATAATTCTTGGAGAGAAATAGCTCGCACTGTCGGAAAAGACGAGGATGCTGTTAAAAAATGCTGGAATACCATGTTGTAAACAACAGTAATTTTTACTTCTACTATGGTGTAGTGTTGGATGCATGCCGTAGAGCTCCATGCTGCCCCCTACAGTTTGGGAGAATATTGGCTCACCGCAGAGACAAGCCGCATGAACCACAAACGCTGCGAGTTGTGAAGCGCGTTCCATCCGCGAGCCGCATCACCAAGTGGAAAGTGAATGCGTCAAGCATAAACCAAGCTTTACTGTTCCCCAGCTGCTTCAGCCCTCCCCCCCCTCCCCCTGTGCAGCGGCCACAAACTCACTGATGCGCCTGCAGCCTCTCAGAGTTCCTGCTGATCTAAACATTGAAAGAATTATTTCATTTTCTGTTCCTCACTTCTGATTACCTTCAATGGTGTCTGTTTGTTGCAACCACTAGAAACAAAACTAACTTGTTTTTATTTGACTATTTTTCTGTCCTGTCTCTGTTTTTTATCTTCCTGCATCTCCTCTCAATCCTAAAGAAAAACTGCTACCTGGCTTCATATTTTTCACCTCATGAGTTACCTTTGAACTGCAGTTAAAAATTATCTACTGACCGCAAAAATAGCGGGAGTGCACGCCGCTCCGGCCGCACCGGTGAGCTAAAATCGCCAGAGGATGAAACAGGTGATGCGCTCCGCTCCACAGCAGCGAAATGCATCAGGCACAAATAAAAGGCAGAAAGCATGAAAGGATATGAGCCCACATGAATGATCGCGTGTTAAATTTGTTTTTGAGGTGGCGACACTTTGAGAATGTTACTGCGGCCTTGCTCAGGACGCAGCTGTCTGGAGCGCACAAATAGTGGATGGGGGGGGCCCTAGGCACATTGTGCCCAGGGGTCCCTGCAATGATAATCCGGCCCTGCTGGTGGTGGTCGGAGGGACCGGTGGCGCCAGTGCTCGGCAGCCTCGCCTCTGTCAGTGCGCCCCAGGGCAGCTTTGGCTACATCTTAGCTCATCCCCACCCGTGTGTGAATGTGTGTGTGAATCGGTGAATGACTGATAGTGTTGTAAAGCACCTTGGGGGGTTCCAGGACTCTAGAAGGCGCTATATCAAATACGGGCCATTTACCATTTAGTCTCCTTTTAAAATAGAAAGTTTTTTTTTTTTTACCTACAAACTAGTTTAGAATATTTGATGAAAAAGAGGAAACCATTTTAAACAGCAGAATTTTTACTTTTGGTCCTAAAGGTGCCTTCGCAGAACATCAGCTACCAGATCCAGATGATTCTAACAACTTTTTAGCAGAGGGCATTAGCTATGTGACCACCAGGGATTTTGGTTTTATCACTTTTACAACAAATGGTAATCTGAACTGCTTGTGACTGCTGCCTGCAGGTGAGAGATTGTGTGCATGTGTGTGAAGTGTGGACGGATTTCACGTTGCAAACTGATTGTTTTTATTCCCCTCTGGCTGGATTTGATGTCATGACCATTGCGCTACAACAAACGAGGCCCCGTGCATGTGTGCTGTGAGACTGTATTTGAATGGTTGCCTCTGCAGAGTCGGTCATGGCGTTTCCATAGCAGCAGCAGCAAACACGGCCAACCACACTCTCTAGTTTTAAGTCTTCTGGAGCTGGCTCGTGCCAACCCTCCTCTAGACTTTGGTCTTGCTCTCTGGGTATTTGGACACACTTCAGTGCCCCCATTACACTCATTCACCTAGACGGCATCAACCAGATCTAAGTGTACAGCTTCAGTTACACTTTTTAATCTTTGGTGGGCTTAACTTATCTCGTAGTGCAGAAAAGGCTTTTTACAGCAGATTTTAGAAACCCCCTGTTTGCTCTGCATATTTGTCTCTGCCCCTGATGTTGTAGTACTTGCTTGATTCTTGTGGACAACACGCTGCGCGCTCTCCTCCCACTGCTCTCCTGACAAAAAGGTTGTTATTTTTAGTCTACTCTGTCTCGGCGCATTTAGCTGTTACATCAATAGACTGCGAGGGCACAATCAAGCAGCTGCAGTTTAAGTAGCTAATAAGAACAGATTGTTTAACAGACTGAACGCTGATATCTTACCGCTGGTAGCTTACCATCACTAGCAGTGTGAATGTGAGAGTGTGTGGAAAACGTCTTTGGGTGTCTAGAAAAGCGCTATATAAGTTCAATGCATTATTATATCTAGAAAATGATTTGGCCAAAACGTTTAACACGGGGATGGCTTTTTTTTTTTTTTTTGTTTTTTCCTGCTGGATCATTTCAGGCCTTAAAATAAAACTCCTACTGCTCAGTTTCTTCATGTCATTCAGGGAAACCAATGTTTTAGTTTATGGTTACGGATCCATGTTCCTGGTTGAATTGGCTGGGCCATCTGTTTGTTGGGTGGGATGTCAAGATGCTGATTTGAGGATGCATTAAACAGATTCCTTATCATGTTGCTGCAGACCAATAAGCAGTGCCTTTGTGAGCAGCCATTGAGAAGTTCCATAATTCTGTGTAACCATGACAGGTTGTGTCACCTGATTTGTGTCCTCTGCTGGTTGGAGGCTGAGACAACATGTCTGAGAGAGAGCATCATGTTAGATAAAAGGCCTTGTTCGAGTTGAGCAGCGCCTCGCCTGGAAAACAGATGAGAGCAGACGGAAGCAGCAGGGGGAGTGGCTGAAAGCCGGCGTTTAAATCGGACAGATTTCCCTACATGTGTAGCTCGCGGGTGACGACCGGATGAACTCATCGCGTTAGCGTT
This sequence comes from Nothobranchius furzeri, assembly GCF_043380555.1. Lineage (NCBI taxonomy): Eukaryota > Metazoa > Chordata > Actinopteri > Cyprinodontiformes > Nothobranchiidae > Nothobranchius > Nothobranchius furzeri. The sequence continues at coordinate 71,443,082 of NC_091748.1, forward strand.
CACACTTGTTGAATTTTCACTTTTAATTCTGGTGCCTGTTAGCAGCTGAAACATGTCCTCACATGCTTGTGGATATGATATATTGTATATGAAGACATGACTGTAATAATAAGTAAAGGTTATCAGCTGCAGGTTTAGTGTGCTCATAGGAATCGTGACAAAAGAACACAAAACACATTTCTCTTTATGACCTATTGTTGTCATCATCAATGTAACATCGTTGTCGTCTCCTCGTCGTCGTCTTCCTCCGCTTATCCGGGTCGCGGGGGCAGCATCCCAACTAGGGAGCTCCAGACCGTCCTCTCCCCGGCCACCTCCACCAGCTCCCCCGGCAGGACCCCAAGGCGTTCCCGGACCAGATTGGAGATGTAACTCAATGTGTCCTGGGTCGACCCGGGGGCCTCCTGCCGGCAGGACATGCCCGAAACACCTCCCCAGGGAGGGGTCCAGGAGGCATCCTGACCAGATGCCAAAACCACCTCAACGGGCTCCTTTCGATCCAGAGGAGCAGCGGTTCTACTCCGAGTCCCTCCCGAATGTCAGAGCTCCTCACCCTATCTCTAAGGCTGAGCCCGGCCACCCTACGGAGGAAACTCATTTCGGCCGCTTGCATCCGCGATCTCGTTCTTTCGGTCATTACCCAAAGCTCATGACCATAGGTGAGGATTGGGACGTAGATCGACTGGTAAATTGAGAGCCTGGCTTTCTGGCTCAGCTCCCTCTTCACCACGACAGATCGGCTCAGCGTCCGCATCACTGCAGACCCCGAGATACTTAAACTCCTCCACTTGAGGTAGGACCTCTCCCCGACCCGGAGTTGGCAAGCCAACCTTTTCCGGTCGACGTAACATGATTCACAGAATACATGTGACCAACTAACATGTCATGTTCTACCACCAGATGTTCGGATCAAAATATGAACCAATCAGATCTTAGATCAGGTGAGAGCCAGGCGTTTCCCATCATCCCCTAGGTTTTGCAGCCGAGGGAGAGCAACTGCAGTGCCTTGCTCCAAAGTCTGCGGCCGCTTTGATCTCACGAGGATATCGTTGCCTACGTATGCATGACGTCAGACCAAGTCGGCGTCAAGTCGGACACAAATCTAACCGGCATGTACTGCTCGCCGATCACCGCTGATCTAATCTGCGCAGAACTGGCTCATCTCAAACACGGCCAATGTCTTTGGCTGAGCATCTGCTTTCTAAAAACAACTTTATTCTGTTGTTAGACTGATTAGAGCTGAGAATCTAACGGAAATGATGCAGAATAACTGTAGTCATCATGGCTGCTTTACAGAGCAGGTTCACTTGTTTTGTTTTAAATATTTTAGCTACGTTTACGTGCGCCAAATTTTCCCTTTCCGATTTTAAATCTTGGTTGTTTGGAAATCCCAAACCTTGGTTTATATGGACACTAACTGAAATGATCCTATCATGCCGTGAGCATACACCAAGTGTAATAAAGGTTAAACAGGTTGAGCATGTGCAGAGTTGTCTTAGCCAGAAAAAAATTGTAAACAAACATCTTGTACGCACGTCTTTCCCCTCGTTATGGACCTTTTTTGCATTTTTGCCTGCATGCTTTTGTTTTGCTGATCGCTTTGACTAAGCTACAGGCTCAGCGGTATGAACACTACTGCTCCTCTACAGGAGAGGAGAGCAGGATAACGTATTGATGATCACCTGCTCACACCGTCCTCCAGCTCCTCAGACTTGTCCTGAGCACCTGCAAAGGCAGAACGACGTCACGCTGAAGTTGTACACATGCGGAGTGGGCATTGTTTTACTCCAGCAATCCAAATGGATGTGTGCATGGACGTCAATCGGAATGATGATTGGACAAAACCACCTCTCTCAATTGGAATTCAGTTTTATTGCAATCGGACCGTGTCGGATCAGAATATTCCAATTGACATTTTTACATGAAGAACTTTTGATCTGAAAGGGCATTCATTCCGATTACTTGTGCCCATGTAAACATAGCTAACGTGAGTTTAGCATGCAGGCCAAACATGAAAATAGCCTTGTGCCCTATTTCCTGCATTAGCTGCCAATAGAAAATAGACGGTGAAATGCTCAGATTAGTAAAGCCTGACAGATCTATGTCACACTGTCACTTAACATTCATGGACTCACCCATCTTGTGACGGGGAAGGCTGTTGGTTTAGCATCCAGGAAACAGCAGAGAACGCCTCAGCTTGTAGAAGCTAACCCTTAGCATTAGCATTTCCGCCACACAGCAGAACTCCTTAGGCTTGTGTTATTGGTGGAGACAAAACATCAACGTTGCAGAGCAAACAGAGTCAGTGGTATAGTCGTGTTGCTGTTAGCCAATCAGAGGTGAGATGTCCAAACATCAGGAAATAAGAGATCAAATGCTGCCGCATTCTGCTCACCTGGGCTCTGACTCACTTGTAGTTCCTGAAACAGGAAGCTTTTTTCCCCACAGAGATCAACTCACAAGGCATTTGTTTATACTAGAGCTCACAGCAAATGTGTTAAAAAACAACAGAAGATTAGTTTGTGTACCCAAAATGTAATTTTAGCATCTGAGACAATTCCAAAATATGAGCACCTGGTCATTTGTTGTGAATACTCATAAAATGTTTAAAGGTGCATATAGTAAGAATGACACCCTGTGGTCACGTTTAGGTACTGCAGTCCATGTTTCAAAACAAACAAGTCCCCTCAGAATGACGGCTGAGAAGGAGCTCTGTTTCAATGTAACTTTCCTTCCAACAAGGAGACATTAGACTGTTTTGTGGTTATTTCACTATACAGTTCTAACATATTGTACCTTTAAGTTAAAATTTTAGCAATAAAATATAAAAACATTTAGTGGGAATTTTTAGCAATCACCTCTCCTCTATTAGTTGGAGCTGTTGTCATGGCACCAACGTCTACATTAACTTTTAATGTTCATTAATAATTTAATTGCCTCCACTGAGTGACTGAAACCACAAACACAAGATGCTGTCATTGTTGTATGCTGTCATGTTATGTTGGCGACTTTGACTGCAGTCTTAATCTGCCAACTGGAGGGTTGGTAGTTCTACTCTAGCCCTCTCCACTACATGTGGAAGTGTCCGTGGGCAAGACACACTGAACCCCTGCGATCCCTAATTTGCGGTTTTGTGTGTGAATGTGTGTTAAGCAGTTAGTAAGAGTACAATAATGCCAAATGAATTCCATCCACTTAGAATTAGCTTTTTGTAAAATGTTCAGTGTATTTTTTTTTCTAAAATACTCTGAATTATTCGTATACTCTTGTAGGATTTCATACTCCAGAAAACGAGAGAAGATTACGCTCCCTTGTGTTAAGTTTTGTGCACTTTTTGGCACAAATAAAATGTCGTGATTATTTTGTATTTGGAGGATTTTCAACAGCTTTAAAAACATTTTTAGTGCAGTTCAACTTTAGATTGTCTACTCGTTTATCTTTTGCAAGTTAGAACCATCTAAAGTTTTATTATAAAACTTTGCCTTTTTAGACTTCAGCCACATCTCTTACTGCCAGCTACACTTCAGAACTTTGTTTTTTATCAGTTTATAACTGATTTCAAACCAAAGTACCTTCCTGATTAGCTCTAAATGTGAGAAAGCCAAGTCTGAGGAGTGTCCGACTGCAGGGTCCCCACTTCACTACACCTGCACTAAACAGGTCTGTGCATAAAGACGCATCAGCTTTAATAGTCCGTCCCTTTTCAGGAAACAGCCCTGAAAGATTTGCATCATTTTTTATCAGATCTTTGAAGGTTTTGCTGAGGCGATAACACGGCGCGCTCACAACACAGTGAATTGCTTCGTCTATTGTCTGAATCTATCTGGTCTCACGCAGAGTTGAACATGTGTGTTTATGGAAGGATAAAGCTGGAGGTCTTATCTCCATGCCTCCTGGTGTTCCTCTGTCTGCACTCTGCACCTCCTCATTTTCATGTTCTTCCTCTTTCTTCCCTCCCTCTGTGGCACCCTCTTTTCTCCCCATCACAGCTGAGCATCAAACAGGAAATTGAAGCAGCGCTGCGATTAAATTTACTCATTGTTCTGTTTGAAAGGGCTGGCACTAAAACAGTTTGGGTTGTCAGTAGATGGAGAGTAGTTAACATTTGGATGTGAAGTGATAAAGCTGCAAGATGGATTCCCACACCAGGATTTTATTATGCATGGTTGGCCTACTTATGCTTTTCAGATGGAGTTGTGGAATGGGCTGATGTTGTCATAGAGTTACAAAGGATCCAGTCTAATTATAACTCTAGTTTAATTATACAGCTTGCTGTTTGACAAAGCTGTGTGTGTGTGTGTGTGTGTGTGAGAGAGAGAGAGAGAGAGAGAGAGAGAGAGAGAGAGAGAGAGAGAGAGAGAGAGAGAGAGAGAGAGAGAGAGAGAGAGAGAGAGAGAGAGAGAGAGAGAGAGAGAGAGAGAGAGAGAGAGAGAGAGAGAGAGAGAGAGAGAGAGAGAGAGAGAGAGAGAGCCTCAGCCTGTTGTGAGTGGGGTTACTGCTGGTTGGTGGAGGATGGCGGTATTACCCATCTGCCCCCAGTTTCTTACCTTATTCCAGCCTCTGAAACAAATGTTCATTCTACAGCATTCATGGACAAAGTAATAGATTTAGAAGAAAATTAAACAGTCGTGTGACAAAATATTCATTCAAAAAAGTTTCAGAGCACTAAACTTTTTCATACTTGTTCTTTTTGAAATACGAAACACTCAGAGTTGCATATTCACGCTGATCGAGAAAGTTTTAAACAAGCACTATCTCCTGCATTAGCCCCTAGAAGGAAATAGATGGGAAAATGAACAAAAGGACTCTCCTCTATGTCACAGTAATAATTTTTATTCATAGCCCCACCCACCTTGGCCTATGACCTTAGGAAGGAAAGAACAGATTGCGTTTTGGCAAGTAGAAGATAACCATTAGCATGGTTAAACATGTTCAGGATCAACGTTTCATTTTTTATCCGTATTTTACGGTATTATGACTTTTGTTATTGAAGGCAGTGGAAGAGTCTTGTTGCTGGCAGCCAATCAGAGGTGAGATGTTTGCGTATCATGATTATTAAATGAGGAACTGGACAATTTTGGTGTGGTTTTAGCACCCCCTAGAGTCCATTTGTACAACCGAGAGCAAAACCTATCTCCTCTCTATGTGCTTGTCTTTTTAACACCTTAATCTAACATCTGAAATGTCTCCCAGCCTTCTTTAGTGTCTACAGGAGCGGTTCATCACTAAATTAAACAAATCAGGTGTGTTTCTGATCTAAAACATGCGGAAAATGTGCTGGAACCAGACTGCAGTGCCAGGTGTGTCAGCTCAATTTTTTCGTAAATCCCAAAAGAGCGGCCCACCAGTCTGAATTGCAAGTGTGAAAAATCACGACAAGAGTCGTCTCAAGGCACTTCACAAAGTGAACATTCCAATGCAGGTCAGTTCATTAAGCCAATCAGTAAAAACTTTCCTGTATAAGGAACCCAGCAGGTTGCATCAAGTCACTGAGTGTTTCTCAATGTCAAGGCGCCTGGCCTTGCGAGGCGATGTCTTGCGTGGCCAGGCGCCTTGCTTATGAGGACACTGTCCTTCGCTGGTCAAAGAAAACAGTTAAATGGAACAGACTTGCATCACATGACCGCAGCTTCCACGGCAGTCACGTAACGTCACGTGACACGGGAGACAACGTTAGTATGTATAAATTTCAATATAAATATATAACGAGCCTTTTACTTTTTAATATTGTGTTTATATTTGTTAAATTAAATATGTAAGTGAGTTACTACCCGTTAGCCACTGAAGCTGCGCCTACTAAGCAACTAACCAACCATAGATAGCTTCTTTGGATCCAAAAAAACATTTTAAATTAGCTGACTTAATTTTAAACTTGAAATTTGTCCCTGAAGTAGCAGCCGGCTTCTGATCCGCCATCCTCTTGAAAATACCGCAGTGTATTCTGGGTAATTTTTGACCAAGGCTAGGCTACAACACGCCTCCCGTGTATCCCTGCTCAGCTAGCTAGACGGCTAACAAACGGAGAACACACGCCTCGGTAGAACATGAACATTGGAACATGTCTTAGCCCAGTGGTCCGCAAATGGCGACCCGTGGGCCACGTCCGGGCCACGAGCCCTCTCTTTGTGGCCCCCAAACCCCGCGTGCACCCCCACCCCCACCCCCGATGGCTGACTGGGAGATGTAGGATAGACCTGAGGAAAATAATCAAATAATCAATGCTTGAGATTTGGGCATAAAAGATTCTGCATAATAGAAGAGTACCATAATCAATGATAGTGGAAAGTAGTTGAGTTATTTTAACGACGGCACCAGCGTACCATCCACATCTGTCAGAGCGGTTCTCTCCACATTTACGGGTAGGAAACTTTGGTCCGCCTTTATATGGTACTGCAGGGCTGAGCGCTGGAGTTATAACCTGAGACCAAACCCGAACCGAATCAGGCCGATCGGTTCTGTTGGATTTGGGCCGTGATTTTTGTTAATTAAGCGGGTTGTCACATGGCACGCTCCGCTCGCTCGATCAGCGACAGAGAGAGAGAAAGAGGGAGGGAGGATCGGAGGACGCTCCTCCAAACATGCATTATTATTTTCATAATTTCATTATTATTTCTCCTGGAAGCGCTCAGTCAGACCGAGTGCTGTGATATCGGGAGGTCTGCTCTTGGGGAGGGGGCAGGGTGAGTGACGGCAGCTGCAGCGTGATCATCTGTCTCTTTTATTTAGGGATACGGTGAAGTTAAAAGTAGAGAGAAATAGAAAATAGAAGTTCTTGTTCCACTTTATTCTTTTGTTTCATGATGATAAACCGATGTTAAATTCAACTTAATTCCCCTGCCCCCACCACCACCCACCTCCCCGTGTGGCCCTCTTGCTTCTGGGTCTTTTTTGTGAGTGACCCTCGGACCAATATAATTGAGGACCCCTGTCTTAGCGGCTCCTGATGACGTATCTCGTAGGCAACCGGGGCGGTGCCAACACATCAAGGCAAGGTTCCTTGGCATTGAGAAACACCCAATCACTAGTTAGTGTCAGAGTCTTTACAGCAATCCTCATACTAAGTAAGCATTTAGCGACAGTGGAGAGGAAAAACTCCCTTTTAACAGGAAGAAACCTCCAGAGGATCCTGGCTCAGTATAAGCAGCCATCCACCATGACTCACTGGGGACTGAGACGGATGGCTGCTTATACTATTAATATGCCGTCACTTTTTATGAATCAGAATAATATTCTGGCCATGAGGGGTGATAGGGGTTGGGCGGCCTTTCATCAACCCTGTAAAAGATCGTTTTAGCACATGCTGTCTCAGGAAAATGATTTAAAACTATGAAAAAGGAGCAAAGTACCCCTTTAATGCATACGACTTGTAATTATGTTATTTTCCACTAATTAGTTGAAAAGACGAGCGAATCAGACTTTTAATAAACTGAGTGCACAGCTTTGGACATTTCCGGTATCAGAATGTCCAAACCAGTGTTGTTAAAACTCTCTCAAACGTAGAGAGACCAACTTCCCACCTGATCATTTTAAACATAAATTGTGTACAAACACACAGTCTTCAGCGTGCAGCTGCTGCTGAGAGCCTCTTGGTGTAAAGTACTATAAAACCTTTCATTAAATACACTCTTGCTGTTGCTGTGGTCACTAAATTAAGAGAGGAAATCAATTTTGTCTTTTTAATTATGTGGCAGCACTTATGTAAAAGAAAATAACAAACTTGTCGGTTCATTTAGGGTTGTGTCTCCCAGCAGCAGCTGCACAGTTTGCACAAATTATGATCCAAGTGATCATAAAGTGTGTCTATTAGTTCATCATTGCAAATCTGTGTGCAACATTTGAATAAGGGGACAGATTCTTATAACCTCAACTCCTGCTGGGCTCCTTAAATATAAACATCATACCTGGGGTAAAAATCCATTTCACTCACCATTAATATTCACTGAAGACAAAATCCATCCTTTTCTCCATTTGAATATTTTCTCCAGTATTCTGACTTTGTGGCTCAGAAAGTTTTCATGGTGATAGCTGTTTGGGTTTTTGTGCAGCTTTAGTTAAGTAAGTTTAATTATTACAGGATTTCTAATTCTACACATCATTTAATTTGTTCTCAAACAGCAAACGTCTACAGCGGTCTTTATTTGGACTCCAAAGGATTCTAAAATAAGCTTTGTGTTTGCTCACAAAACATCAAAGGCATCATTTCATGTACTTTAAACAGTCTCTAGTTTATAATACATTCTCAAAGATGTTCTGTTTGAGCTTAATGTTTAAAAAACTGCAAGAAACTGTTATATTTATCTTAAAAATATAGCTTTAACAGCTCAGGTCAGCAGAGATATGTGTTCTTGATAATGTGCTTCGCTGATTTTAAATAAAGCAAGTGTGGCTTCCATGTTTGATTCTGTTCTGGTACACCAACATTTTATGGTCTGAAACCGTCATTGCAACCATCCGATCGTGTTTTAGGGATGTCTAACTGCAACCAATCTGCAACACAAAAGTAAAGGAAGGTGGATTATATTATCTATTGTATTTATTATATATATTATAAGGCCTGGAATCGATTAAAATAAATTTACTAATTAATCGCAAATCTGAAATAATTAATCAAAATTAATTATAATTTTTTTCCAGAAAAAGCAAGCAATAAACATGCGAGAGAGGTTCATTTAATTTAGAAAGTGCATAACTTGTTGAAGTGTGTAAAATCACTGAATACTGTCTTTAACGGAGAAAAATCTAAAATCAAATCCAGTTTCTGTTCCAAAACATTGTTTGGAAAAGTCTATTGTGTAAACAATGAACAGGAAACAAATCTAGCACAGTTAGCTTATATTATTCAATGTAAATGTCATTTTCCACAGCATCAGTTGAACTAGGATTGCCAATGCCCCAAAAAATAAATAAGGGACACCTCACTGGCATGGCCCCCTAATGCTTTGATACGTCCCTGGGTGGGACGGAGTTTTGAAGGTGATCTGAATTGTATGGAATATATGAATGTTATGAGCTTATAAACAATATTTATTTTATAACAGTAAAACATGTAATGGGATAAAGTTTATTAGAAACCACTGCAGATTATCTGGTTGCTACGTTTTTTTTCCTGTCACGCCAATGCCACTCATATGTACTGGTGGAGATAAAAGGGAAATAAACTGACACAAACATCATGAAACACCTTTTGTTGTTATTATCTTTAGTGAAAATTAAAGACATCTGCATTATTACTGAGATGTAGATGGTCACACTCTGTGATAGCCACTATCATATTGTGTGACCATGGTCCGCGCCGCACAACTTCCTCAAAGCTTACATGGTTTACGGTTTTAACGTAGCATCTTCTTCTTTTATGCCAATTCAGGATGTACAGACGCAACAAAACGCAACACTGCCCCCTGGGGTCACAAATTGTGATGAGTCGCAGAATTTGGTGTAACACCAGGTTGGAGAGATGGTCAAATTAATTGCGTCATTTACTTTTAACACGTTAAAATAACTAAATTAACGCTAATAATTAACTCACTAATTTTCCCGCCCCTAATATATTATATTATAAAATTCACAGGATACAGTAGTTAAATACCTTCTATGTATTCGTTCTGTGTGTTGATGCATACTTATTTTCTTTTTCTTACTTAACACAGTGAATAGGTTTCTTTACCTTCTGCCTTTGTCAGAGAAGAAATTTTCTCAATAACTGTCATTAAAAGTGTATTCAGCTGCATTAACTTATTCAGAATTATACCAGTAAATAGAATGTATAATTTACATCACTAAGAGGAATAGTGACTGGATGCAATGTTGATCCTAGACTAATAAAAACATATCCTGATCCAGGATAGAAAGCAGTACCGCCATTGCAGATTATGCACATGAACACATTCAGAATTGTAATTCAGATGTATGTGTTAGACAAGTGAAGCACGCCACTGGAGTGCAGTCTTGTTCCCTCTGTGTTTCATGTGCAGGCTGATCATTACAGTAGTCCTCTAAATTGATTCCCTACATTGTCTTCTGATAGGAAAATAGTTCCGGTCTGTCACACTGGCACTTAACATTCATGAACTCACCCAACTTGGCTCATGATAGGGAAGGCTGTTGTTGCCTTAACCTCCAGGAGAGAGCAGAGCACGTCTTGGCTGGTAGAAGCTAACCATTAGCATTAGCAACTCCACCACAAAGCAGAACTCCTCCAGTTTGTGTTACTTGTGGGGATAAAACTTTAATGCTTCAGAGTCAGTGGTAGAGTTGTGTTTAGCCAATCACAGGCGAGATGTCAAAATATCAGGAAATATGATTCCAAATCCTGCCATCTGCTGCCGCTTTCTCCTCCAGGTGACTTCCTTTCTGAATTGCTGTCTTCAAACACGTGCACTGGAGAGTTTAGTCCCCCAGAATACCTCTTACAAGGCATTCGTTCCTACTAGAGATCACTGCAAGTGTATAAAAAATGAGTAAACTTCAAGTCTTTCTCTGGTTTGTGTTAAAAGATTTTGCTTTTGTGTGTTTATTTCATCACTCATCAAAAGCACCAAAATCTGTCAGAAATAACGACTTCTGCTCACATTGTGTCTGTAAATAATGTTGTTGTTGAATCATTTAGAAGCAGAAATGCTGCTCGTGAATTTGAATGAAGCTGCTCAGTTAGAAACTGCTGCATAAACCTGCCGATGCTTGTTTTATTAGAGCTTTTAAAAATCTGTTTACTGGTCAAGTGCATGTGGTTGTTTCCACAAAGACTCAGATTACAGACAACATTTGGAGCGGCAGAACCTCAATAATTGATCTCTAATCTGATTTTCCCTTTCCTCTCTGGTTATTTTTGCAGTGCAGTGTCTGGAGATGACCACTAAACGGAAGCTGATTGGCCGGCTGGTGCCGTGCCGTTGTTTCCGTGGTGAGGAGGAAGTGATCTCTGTGTTGGACTACTCTCACTGCAGCCTTCAACAGGTCCCCAAGGAAATCTTCAGCTTTGAGAGAACTCTGGAGGAGCTGTACCTGGATGCCAACCAGATTGAGGAACTACCCAAGGTAGCTCAGATGCACGTTTCCTCCTTCCAGCTCCTCCAAAACACTTAAAGGCAGTCTGAGATGTTTTTCTGGAATTATGTTTTGTCATATTGCTTAAAATTCTCATCACAGATGGCAGCCAGTAAAGTAAATGTTATATCATTATTATGAATACTTAAAATTTCTCATAATTGGATTCACCTGTGTATACCATACCATACCATACCATTTTATTTATAAAGCGCATTCAACATGGCATTACAACCAGACAAGGCGCTGTACATTAAAAGATTACAGTTAAATTAACACGTTCAGAATGACATTTAAAGCATAGTTTATAAGAAAAAATGAAAACAAGAAAATACTCGAACTAACAGTCGTAAAACACTAAAAACGCAAAGGAATGTGAAACAACAGATAAAAACATATGAAAGAACCACAGTAATACAGATGTTAATTATTGTGCATTCTATTGTAGAAAGAATGCAGATGTCGAAAGTGGTCCATGATTATGTATTATATGCAAGGTTGAAGTAGTGAGTTTTCATGCGAGATTTAAAAATGCTAATTGTTGGTGCTTGCCTCACTAGTAGTGGTAATGCATTCCACAGCTTGGGAGCACAGACAGAGAAAGCCCTTTCTCCACGGCTTTTCAGACGTGCGTTTGGAAGAGCTAGGAGGAGCTTATCCTCAGACCTGAGAGCACGAGGCGGATTGTAGTAATGGACGAGTTGACACAGATATGGAGGAGCTTGACTGTTCAGGGATTTATAAGTGAGCAGCATGATTTTGAAATTGATCCTGAGATGAACGGGCAACCAGTGGAGAGATTTTAGAATTGGTGTAATGTGCTGTCTTCTGTCAACTCCAGTCAGGAACCTAGCTGCTGAATTCTGGACTAGCTGAAGTCTAGATTGAGCTGCTTTACTGATGCCGTATAAGCAGGAGTTGGAGTAATCCAGCCGTGAAGTGATGAAAGTGTGGACTACTGATTTGAGAAGACGGACACTCAGGATGTGCTTAAGTTTAGAGATACGCCTGAGGTGGTAAAAACATGATTTAACTGTGTTATTGACCTGAGCATCCATCTTCAGAGCCTGGTCTATTTTAACTCCAAGGTTGGAAATTACAGTGGAGACATTAGGTGAGAGATAGTTGAGGTCAGGTTGAAGAGTAGCCGGGATGCTGTGAGGATTAAAAACGATTACTTCTGTTTTGGAGTCATTCAGATGGAGGAAGTTATCAGCAAGCCAAAGCTTAACATTATCGATACAATCAGACAGAACTTGCATTGATTGAGTTGGCTTGAATGAAAAGTAGATCTGACAGTCATCAGCGTAAAGATGGTATGAGACAGCGTGCCTTCTGAAAATGGCTCCTAAGGGCAGTATATAGAGGTTAAATAGTAACGGGCCGAGTATTGAACCTTGTGGGACACCCCAACGGAGTGGTTGTGACTCGGATGAACAGCCATCCAACATGACTCTAGCGGACCTGTTATAAAAGTATGACCTGAACCAATCTAGGGCTGAACCAGAAATGCCAGCCCAAGTCTGAAGTCTGGTGATCAAGATGTTATGATCGATCGTGTCAAATGCTGCTGATAGATCCAAAAGTAGCAGAACCACATGGAAACCTGAATCTAAAGCGAGAAAAATGTCATTAAACACCCGAACATGAGCAGTTTCAGTGCTGTGCTGTTTTCTGAAACCAGACTGAAAAATGTCCATTACCTGATTGTCATTTAGATGTGTCAGCATCTGTTCATACACTATTTTCTCAAGGACCTTAGATAAAAACGGTAATTTGGAAATTGGTCGGAGATTAGAGTAATCAGTGGGGTCGAGACCAGGTTTTTTCAAGATTGGCTGAAGAACGGCATGTTTAAAGGCAGAAGGAACTTCAGCCAATGTCAAGCTACTATTTAAGATGTCTAGCACATTATGGCTAATGAAAGGAAAAACCTCTTTCAGGAGACGTGGTGGGATAACATCTTCTGGGGAGCCAGACGGTTTCATGGCAGCAACAGTTTTTTCTAGATAGGGCAGAGAGATGGGCTGAAAGCTTTGAAGTTGCACATGAGGGGGAATGACTGAATCAGGAACATGGTTGGTTTGGTGAATCTGAGCTCTGATTACACTAATCTTATTTAAGAAAAACTGCAGGATTTGGTTACACAAGTCAGCAGACGCAGAGGAAAATAGTTTTGTAACTGGTGAAAGCACTGCATTCATAGTTTTATATAACACACCTTGATTATTAGAATTAGCCGTTACAATGCTTGCAAAAAATCGATTTCTTGCGCCTCTGACTGCTCTTTGGTACTGAGACCACGCCTCTCTCATGGATTCAAAGGATACAGTAAGCCTGTCTTTTATCCATTTACGTTCCAGTCTTCTGGCATGTTGTCTCATGGAACGAGTTTGCTCGTTCAGCCATGGGTCAGGTCGGGATGTATTTCGCCTTGATTTTAATGGAGCGACAATATCCAAAGCAGCCAGACAGGATGAATCAAGCGCATGAAGTAATCCCTCAACAACAGTAAATTCATCAGTAGATTGAAATGGAGCTGAATTCAAAGCAAGAATAGCAGCAAAATGTGCAGCAGTATTGGGTCTGATTGTTCGAGAGAAGCTGGGACGGAAACACTCAACACGAGAGGCAGAGTCTAAGTTCATATTAAACACAACTGGTGAGTGATCAGAAAAAGTTGCAGGTAGAATGCCAAGATCACTAATTTGCAGCCCATGACAAAAAATCAGGTCTAGTGTGTGTGTATGACCATGAGTGGGTCCATTAACACGTTGGGACATGCTAAATGAGTCAATAAGATCTAAGAAATCCTTTACCAAAGGTTTGTCAGGACAGCAGACATGAATATTAAAATCACCCAGCAAGAGTATTTTTCCATATCTGCAGGAGACGTCTGCCAGGAAGTTTGCAAATTCATTAAGAAAATCCTTGTTATAGGGTGGTGGACGGTAAATGAGTGCACATAACAATGGAGGGGAACGTCCCAATTCAAACAAACTTAATTCAAAAGACAATGGAGTTGATTGATGGGTAATCGGTGTGCAGACAAGATCTGATTTGAATATAGTCAATAGACCTCCGCCCCGGCGCTGTGCTCTTGGAATGTTAATGAAGGAGCATCCAGGAGGTAACATTTCAACAATAGCAGCTGAATCTCCAGGGGTTAACCATGATTCAGTGGCGCATAGAACAGACAAGCTATTGTTCAGGAAGAATTCCTTCAGAATAAAAGTTTTATTTCCAACCGATCTGGCATTGATCAGTGCAAAGCGAGTCGACTGCTTTCCCGATGGAAGAGAAAGTCCGGCTCCATCAAATCTTGCAATATACTGTAGGTTGGCCAGATTTATTCCCCGCTGATTGTGCCGTCCAAAACGAGAGCGGCGAAAACGAGAGCGGGAGGGCAACCCGGTGGAACCCAAAGAAACAACAGGCACCAAGCACCCACCTCGAGCATCAGGGGAACTCCGAAAGCACCGCTCCTTTCCCCATACGCAGTAATCTGATGTGATTAGGCGATCTCCACATCTCCCCCGATTGTGTGCCGCAAGCTGGTCAGCAGCGGTCGGCCGCCGGATCATCCTCGGTTCCGAAGCACGCATACAGCGCTTGGCTCCGTGAGCTCCCAGCTGGAGAATCATCCCCACATCCCACGCACTCGCGCAGCTCTCAGCTCCGTGAGCTCCCAACTGGCCGGTCATCCACACCTCAGACACATCCATGTAACATTCAGCTCCATGTCCTCCCGGTAGCAGCGAGATCAGCTCGACTCGATTGAGATGCCGATGGATCCGGGACATCACAGTCACGGAGCAGCGCTCCGATATGGCTTCGCCACGCCGGATCCTTCGGAGCTGAACAAAGAAGCCGCCTCGTTTCCCCCGCTTCTTTTTCCACGGTCTCCGGGGCAGCGGCAAACCGACGGGCAGCACAAGCCCGGAAGCTGGGCTAACGTCAGTCTCCAGCGGCGGTGGGAAAGCGTGGAGCAACACAGGCTCTGCAGCTGGGTTCGCGTCAGTCTCCAGCGGCGGTGGAAAAAGGTGTCCCGCATTAGAGTTCTGAAAAACATCCATTCTAGAGCGGATCGAGAGCAGGAAGTCCCGATCATACACCAGCAGAGAATCGGCACTGCATATGGAAAAAATACAAGAATACAATAGAAAAACAAAAAAGGTTGGGAGCTGAGCAGACACGCAGCCGGTCATGGGCGCCATCTTGGTCACACTATGGAGGTCAAGGGTCACTGAGCTTACCAAACTAATTTTGAGTTCCAATAATTAGTTCTAAAGGTTTTCGAATCAATAAAATGACAACAGCGCCCACATTTACGCATCTGCCTAATTTTGTTTTTAACCCTCCCATTGTCTTTATGGGTGACCCCACGAGGAAAGTTGACCATTGAGCAGGATTGATGGTTTATCCCTTGAGGTCCACGTGGCAGGGGTCAGGTGGTGCTCCCTCCTCACCCCTGCCACATGGACC
The DNA here is from genome assembly GCF_043380555.1 of Nothobranchius furzeri. Classification (NCBI taxonomy): domain Eukaryota; kingdom Metazoa; phylum Chordata; class Actinopteri; order Cyprinodontiformes; family Nothobranchiidae; genus Nothobranchius; species Nothobranchius furzeri. The sequence continues at coordinate 71,458,610 of NC_091748.1, forward strand.
CAAGGGTTAAACCATCAACCCTGCTCAATGGTACACTTTCCTCGCGGGTATGAGAGCATCTGCTGGAGAAGCGTCAGCTCTACTCCAAGCCCCTCCCTGACATTGCAGCCTCTCAGCCAATAGCAGCCTTAGCAGAGGACGGCTGGGTGTGGCCAGCTCCAGCTTGTTTTATTAGTGACAGAGCCCTGAAACGGCTCCTTCTGGGAGGCGCTGAAACGGTCAAGAATGAAGCTGCTTGTGAGAGAGATTTAGTAAAAGCTTGATAAACACATTTTGTATTGTCCGAAGAACAATTATAAAAAACATCACATTTCTCCTTTAATATTATGTGTTTTGATTGATGGTACAATTGCATTTGTATTTGGTCCAAGGTTTAAAATATTCCCATAGTGTATAAGTTAGAGTTTTATATACGTCCATGTTTTTTGCTTTTATGCCGTATGAATCGATCCCACTGTGGGTTACTAATATGTCTGAGATGTTCAGAAAATCCCCTTGCTGGCAGCGCTGAGACAAAGTGCCCTTCTAATATTTCAAGGAGAATTACAGGTGCTGTTCATAAGAAGCTGTCACATAATGGTATTCTGTCCTGGTTTAAACGACAAAGATGGTGAATTAGATGTTCTAAAATTAGCCTGGATGGAGACCAACGTGAAAGGCATTCTTCTTAAAAACTAAAAATAAAGCATGCTCTGCTGACATGTGTTGCATAGGACTGATGGGCCTATTCAAGTGTGTGTGTGTGTGTGTGTGTGTGTGTGTGTGTGTGTGTGTGTGTGTTATTGTTGGTGAAGTGGCCTGTTCATGCGGCTGACATCACGACAAATAAATGAAACATACCAGTTAAAGCTGCAATAGCTAATCTGCAAATCAAGCTAGCTTATGAACACAAACAGGGTCATGGAACTCTCACCCCTCCTATAGGGAGTCACGCCCCTCTACTTCCACATCACGGGTCCCCGGAAGAACGAAAAAAAATAAAAACAAACGCAAGTCAACGGGGCTAAAAACGCAATTTTCTAATTCCACTTGTTTTGTGCCATGGATTTCACATTTGATGTCCGTGAATTTTAAAGACACATTTAGTTACCAAGAACGCGCTTATTTTCAAATGGGGGAAACTCTATTTTAGGTTTTGTGTAAAAATAAGTTCAGGACTACAAATGTGCTTCATGAAAGTGACATCATCGAACCAGACACGGAGGAAACTGAGGGAAAAGGGCTGTAAGTTCAGCAAACTTCCCACAGGAGGAATGAACCACCACATATCTGGTCATGTGGTAAGTAGCAGCTATGTTAGGGGAGAGGAGATTATGTGGTGACGTCGCCCCACGATTTATAGCACGTCCGTGGGGTGCAAAGCAGAAGGCGATCTTCTGACCTCAACGAGCGTGTGGGAACATAAGGCGTATGCAGGTCAGACAGAAATGTTGGTGTTTGGTTGTGCAATACTTTGAAAACAAATGTCAGCAACTTAAACTGTACACAGAATAAGACAGGGAGCCAATGAAGGCGTGCAAGGACAGGGGTGATGTGGCTGCGTTGATTCGTGTTCATCACGAACCTAGCAGCTGCGTCCTAGACAACCTGCAGCTGTTGTAATACTGAGCTAGGAATATAAGCGAAGAATGTGTTCACATAGTGAGAGCAGGAGGTAATGAAGGAGTGAATATATGATTCCAAAATGCCTCCACTTCACATTAGGTCTAGGAAGAGCCAAACGATATCACTGATAAAAACAGGACCTCACAACAGTTTATCTGAGACACCTCTGAGAGGTCGGCATCCAGTTTTATCCCAAGACTTGTTACACACTGCTAGTGATTTAAACTTCTAAATAAAAGGTTTCACTTAACCGCACTCATGTACAGTAAATAAAAGTGTTAGATGTTTTTTCTTCAAGTGATTTTATTTGCCCTCAAATGACTAAAAAGTCAAATTTAACTGAAATGAGATGAGAAATCATGGAAAACTGATGATTTACTGGATGAATAAAAAATATTACCAGGAATACAACCACAGCGTGATTTTTTTTCTTTTTAAAGAACAAAAAAAAAAAGCAAAAATAAACTATTGTTAATGAGACACGATTATCTGCATTGCATTAAAGGGACTTTTCTGAGTTTTGAATTTTTATGCTCACGATTGCCCCCTCAGGCCAAAAGCGTAATGGCAGCTTCAATAGTAGGCTCGTGCACGAGGCGCGCATGCTGTACGTGCACACTCCTTAACGAAAATAACAGCTGAGACAGTCCCGTGTGTGTGTGTGTGTGTGTGTGTGTGTGTGTGTGTGTGTGTGTGTGTGGCCCGGAGGACAGAAGGACACAGCAAATTAATAAAAATAATGTCCCTCTGTCTCTGCAGCTGCGCTTTCTCGTCGGCCGGCCGAACGTGCAGTGTGTGTGTGTGTGTGTGTGTGTGTGTGTGTGTGTGTGTGTGTGTGTGTGTGTGTGTGTGTGTGTGTGTGTGGCCCGGAGGACAGAGGACAGGAGAACGCTCAGCTAATTAATTAAATAATTTGGTTCTGTACCTTTCTCTTCAGCACAGCCGACAAAGGTTTAAGATTGGTCAGTCCTCCTGCATGCTCAGATCATTCCCTTCCCTTGCTTGAAAAAAGGTTCCAAAATGAAAGTTGAACCCACATCTTTTTATCTGTGAATTCAATGCTGTTCGGCGAGTCTCAAATAAAAATTTGGGCGTCTTATTATTGTAAAAAAATATACCATTAAGGTAAAAAAGAAACTCCAAATAACAAACTTTATTCACACCCGGAATCAAAACCAGGTCCCCTACATGAGAGTCAGACATCTTACTAGGTGAGCTAAAGCGCCAGTGACATTCATTGTATCTGTAACTTTTATATCCTTGATGACAGCTGAAACAACGTCAATCCAACGAAGGGTTCGGAGCGAAAATGGCTATTTTGTTGCTAATTTGCAGGAAATCAATCAATCAATCAATCAATCAAAGCTTTATTTATAAAGCGCCTTCTGCAACCCTGTCAGGAAGCCCAAAGCGCTGAACATGGTACAGTTGCAAGCAAATATAGTGAAAAAATCAACAAAAAAAGAAATTCAAATTACAAAATACAAAATGGAAATTACAGTATAAGATAGATGAAACATTCTGGTAAAGGACAAATGAGTGAAACACATTTGGATTGAGTGGATGGATTGAGTGTACCAATGAAAACTGTGGAATGGATTCAACATAAAAGAGGGCCAAAATCAAACATGTTCTGGAAACGCCAAGCGGAGGAGGTGTGTTTTTAGGTGATTCTTAAAGACTGGCAGAGAAGGGGACAGCCTAACTGAGGGTGGCAACTGGTTCCAGAGTAACGGTGCTAGGACTGAGAAAGCCCGGTCCCCACGGGTACGACACCTAGACCGAGGGACAGCGAGCAGGCCTTGGTCAGAGGAGCGCAGAGCACGTGATGGGGAGTGTCTTTTCAGGAGTGTGGCTAGATAGGGGGGAGCACTACCCTGGAAGAAATGATAAACAAAGACGAGTATTTTGAATTGTGAGCGATAGCAAATCGGAAGCCAGTGCAGGGAGGCCAGAACTGGACTGATGTGGTCCCGTTTCCTGGTCCCAGTCAGGAACCTGGCAGCGCTGTTCTGCACAACCTGTAGGCGACGCAGTGATGACTGACACAACCCTGCATATAGAGAGTTGCAGTAGTCAAGCCGAGAAATAACAAAGGCATGCAGTACCCGCTCTAGGTGGGCTCTTGACAGCATATGCTTGATTTTAGCAAGGCGTCTCAGGTGAAAGAAACTGGACCGGATCACAGAATTGATGTGAGCATCAAATTTAAGTCCAGCATCAAGTTTCACCCCCAAACTGGTAACAACTGGTTTTGAGTATGGAGAAAGAGGGCCAAGATCAACATAACAATCCACATTCCTGCTGTTGGGGTGAAAAACAATGAGCTCTGTCTTTCCCTCATTCAGATGTAGATAGTTGGACATTAGCCAAGACTTCACCTCATTAACACAGGAGACAAAGGACTGGATAGAGTGACCTTTCTCCTGACACAATGGAGAGTAAATCTGGCAATCGTCAGCATACAGATGGAATGATAGGCCATGTTTACGAAAGATTGACCCCAGAGGTAGCAGATAAATGGCAAACAAAAGTGGACCAAGGATCGACCCCTGCGGGACCCCCCCAGCAGAGCCCCTCCCAAGAAGAAAAAACGTCACCCAGTTTAACACAGAATGTCCTGTTGTGGAGATATGATCTAAACCAATCCAGAGCTGACCCTTTGATCCCAACCCATCGTTCCAAGCGATCGAGTAGAATCGCGTGGTCAACTGTGTTGAAGGCTGCTGTCAGGTCTAATAACAGAAATATCTAGAAGAAAGTTCTACAGAAAGTAGCTAAGGGTCCTCAGAAATGTAGCTAGGTTCATCACTAGGCGTTAGGAACAGCGACAAAGTCGCTGAGTTGGCACTGCCTCACTCTCTGCTGCTAAAGCTACGGATAGCAAATGCTACGGGCTATGCCTGAGCGTGAACGCGCATGAAGCAGCCTGCTCGACCCGAGCATCTCTCTTTTTCTGTGATTTTACATAAAAACAGGCAATCACAGTAAAAATGCCAGGGCTCATTCTACAGGACCAGGGCATTGCAGGAGAATGTATGAAAAAGAAATTTATTATTTCTATACATGTTTTGGCCGTCAAACCTCCATATAGTCCATTTAAACAGTGCACATGTTTTCTTGAGCAGCCATGTTTTGGTGCCTTTCAGAAGTGGGACGGTCTGTCTTTGGTTTTATAATCATACATTTATGCATTTCCATATTTAGGTGCTTTTAGCACTTATTTATGAACGTGCTGCTCACACGTTCAGAGTTTGCAGTGTTTCTTTATTCAGGACACTGTCTTTTGCATTCACTTTATGTGTTTTGTCCTTCAGGGCTTCTGTATGGGCAAAATTAAATCTGCATTATTCATAGAAAATCACAGCTAAATGGACCAGCGTCTCTGTGCCTTCAGCATATGCTTGTTCCCTTTATAGCTTTCTATTCAAGATCTGTGTGATGTGTTTTCTTTTCCACTAGATTATAACATTTCTTTGTTGTTTTTGTCTTTATTTTCTATAGCAACTCTTCAACTGCCAGGCCCTAAAGAAGCTAAGTTTACCTGATAACGACCTGTCCAACCTTCCTACCACCATCGCCAGCCTGGTTAACCTCAAAGAGTTGGACATCAGTAAAAATGGTGAAAACACGACTGCAATCGCTGACTTTTCTAAGAAAATATAACTTTTGTTTGTAAAATAAGGTTTAAACGCTAAAGAAAGACATCGAATAAGCTCTTGAAAATGGCGTCAGACGAACGCACATGATGATTCTATGTAAACAGCTAAACCCAGCTTCCTGCTTGCTCACCCACATTGCCCCTTGGCTGATTTGTCTCAAACAGGAATCCAGGAGTTTCCAGACAATATCAAATGCTGTAAAGGTCTGTCTGTGGTTGAAGCCAGTGTCAACCCCATCACCAAGTAAGAGACTAACACAACATCTTATTGTTGCTGCTTTGCTGTGGAAAGAGAACATTTTATTTGTTAAAAAACAACAGCTTTGGGAAAAGGTTGCTAAAAAAGCCCGGTGTGAACTCCTTCTGTGCGTTGTTGTTTAGGGGTAACGTTTCTTTGAAGTAGAGAATGCATGTATGAAGCTTCGTGAAACGTTTGGAGCTATTTAGGATGTTTTAAACATGCAGGCTGACTTTCTCTCTGTATAAACCCAGTTCTTCCTTTTTTCATCTCTATACGTGCTCACATAGCAACAAGCAGACAGAGGCTGAACACTGGCAGTTTCCTTCATTTAGACAAAAAAAAAACCCACATAACTCCACATTCTGAAGTCCCGTCGCCTCACTAACCATTCATTAGAACACCTGCATGTTTCTAACAGATCCAGTTGTATTGTTTGAGCATCAGGTGCTTTTGTAATTGCTGTTCTCCTGCCTCTGATAGTAATGAAGCAAAACAGCTGCTTCTTGTGTTGTTTTTGTGCAGCGGATGAGTCATCCGTTGCCCGGCAGCGGTTTGCTGCTTCGGCTGGGCTTCTTATGGGGACAATCTTCCCTGATTTATTTCGCAGAAGCAGCTCAACCGTTTTGTCTTTGACAGCTTTCTTAGGTGTATATATTTTCCTGCCTGTTTCATTCCTGTTTCTCTCTAAATCTCTCTCTTTAAGACTCCCAGATGGTTTCACGCAGCTCCTGAATCTGACCCAGCTTTTCTTAAACGATGCCTTCCTGGAGTATCTGCCCGCTAACTTTGGCAGGTGAAATGATGCACGAGTTCCTCTGTTGCTGTGATTGAATATTTATTACATGTCTGATACAAATGATCACGTGTAGATGGCGTTACAGCTTAAAGCTGAATGCTGTTTTTAAGTGTTTTTTTTAACCTAATTTTAAAATGTTTATGTTTATGTTTATTTATTTAGCAGACGCTTTTATCCAAAGTGTCTTACAATTTATAACCTATAGGGCATGTTGTGATCTGTGGGGGAAACCGGAGTACCCGGAGGAAACCCACGCATGCATGGGGTGAACTCGCAACTCCACGCAGAAAGGCCGCAGCCGAGTTTTGAACCTGCGACCTTCGTGCTGCGAGGCAACAGTGCTAACCACTGCGCCACCATGCAGCCCAATGTAATACTAATAAATGTTTTAGATTTGAAAACACAAGACACTTTGGGTATGTATAGGCAAGAATCTGGTAACACGATGTATACAGCTTATGTAAACTACCCACTGGGAAAAAGTCACCACCTGGATTTAGCTAAGCAAACCAAAATGTTCTCACAACCAAAGTGTCAAAATATGACGCGTGTGACCAAGTCTCAACATATGACGATTCGGGATGCCCCAGTGCGTCAGGAGAGGACGATCTGGGGCACGCAGGGACACGTATTTGACACCCGCGGTTACACGGAGATTATTCCATGATTTAACCTTCCCCTCACCCCAATCCTAACCTTAACTCAGTAACTCAGCTGAGTTATGGGCTCGACACATGGGAGGCGACTTCGCCTCTCCTCCATTCATTTTCAATGAGACATGCACGACAAAGAGATAATCGCGGGTCTCCCTCCTACTAAGCGAAACGCGAAAAACGTGCGTGTGAAATTTTGCGCTCGTGCGCGTGTCACGCACAGGCGACCCAGCGACGCAATCCCAGAAAGTTGAAATATTTTCAACTTTTCATCGCTGTCGCTCGGACGAGGACCAATCAACGGAGGTTTCATTTACTGACCAATGAGCGGGCAGGATGCTCCGTACATCTCCGAGCAAACATGGAGGAGAAGTTGATTATTAGTATGTTTTATATGGTAAAAGTAAGAAGTAAGAGTTCACATAACTCTAGCAGCACCTTGTGAAACATCATATCTACCGCTTTTTAAACTCTGAACCGCTTAAATAACCTTAATTCCCTCCAACCTGACACAGCCAAACAAAACAACGGAAGTTTCGATTTTGCCATGGAACAGAACGCCACGGCTTTGCCGCTGCCGCGGGTCGCCTCCCGTGAGTCAGGTAATAAAAGCGACGAATTTAGCTGATTGCGGTCGTTTGTCGCCTCCCGTGTGTCAAGCCCCTTAAGGTTAGAATGGGGGTAAGGGGAAGGTTAAGTAGATTGCAAGTCGGTCTAATGTGCGTCTCACCGCGGGCATCGGACGCCGACGCTCTGGGACAGTGCGTCCTCAATGCGCCCTCTCCTGACACACTGGGGCGGCATCCTGAATCGTCATATAATGAGGCTTGGTCACACGTGTCATATTTTGACGCTTTGGTTGTGAGACTGTGTTGCGCAAACAGTTATGAGCCTCTTATTGGATAATTACTGCATGGGCAGTAATTTCAGCTGGCAGTAAGTTATTTAACCAAGTGGTGCAATGAGCTGCTTCTCATTTCTTAAACAAACATGTGGAAAGACACATCTGGTGGTCATGGAAAAGATGTTAGTCTGTGTGAGAAGGGTCAGATCTTTGGCATCAAGCAGAGAAAACATCTAAGGAGATTAAAGAAATAACTAAAACTGGGTTAAGAACTGTCCAACATGTTATTAAAACCTGGTCTGATGAGTCCAGATGGACCCTGTTCCAGAGTGATGGTGCTTCAGGGTAAGAAGAGAGGCAGATGAAGTGATGCACCCATCATGCCTAGTGCCTACTGTACAAGCCTGTGGGGGAAGTACTATGATCTGGGCTTGCTGCAGTTGGTCAGGATGTGACCAAGAATGAGGTCAGCTGACTACCTGAATATACTGAATGACCATGCAGGTTATTCCATCTTCCCTGATGGCACGGGCATATTCCAAGATGACAATGCCAGGATTCATCAGTCTCAGATAGTGCAAGAGGGGTTCAGGGAGCACGAAACATCATTTTCACACATGATTGGCCACCACAGAGTCCAGAACTTAACCCCATTGAGAATCTTTGTGCAGCGGTCAGACTCTACCATCATCAGTGCAAGATCTTGGTGAAACATTAATGTAACTGTGGATGGAAATGAATCTGGTGACGTTGCAGAAGCTTATTGAAACAAAACCACAGTGAATGTGTGTCGTAATCAAAGCTAAAGGCAGTCCAAGACAATATTAGAGTGTGACCTTTTTTTTTCTAATGCCAACTCTTTTGTTGGCCAGTATGTACACTGAACAAACATATAAACACAGCACTTTTGTTTTTGCTCCCATTTTTCACGAGCTGAACTCAAATATATGAACATTTTTCTTCATGCACAAAACACTCATGACTCAATCAATCAATCAATCAATCAATCAATCAATCAATCAATCAATCAATCAATCAATCAATCAATCAATCAATCAACCAATCAATCAATCAATCAATCAATCAATCAATCAATCAATACTTTATTAATCCCAAAGGGAAATTAGAGTGGACATATTGTTCTGAAATTTGTCTACGTGTGTTAGTGAGCATTTTTTTCTTTGTCGAGATAATCCATCCCACCGCACAGGTGTGGCATATCAAGGGGCTGATTAGACAGCATGAATAATGTACAGGTGTGCCTTAGACTGCCCACAATAAAAGGCCACCCTGGATGTGCAGTTTGATCAAACGGCACAGTGCCAAAAATGTCACAACCTGTGAGGGAGCGTGCAACTGGCATGCTGACCGCAGGAATGTCTACCAGAGCTGCCCGTGAAATGTATGTTCATTTCTCTACCATTAGTCATCTCCAAAGGCATTTCAGAGAATTTGGCTGTACATCCAACCAGCATCACAACCGCAGACCACGTGCAACACACCAGCCCAGAACCTTCACATCCAGCATTTTCACCTAGAGGAGACGACATGATATTTGCAATTTTTAAGGCTGAATTTATTTGGAAAACTCAGGGCAGACACTTTCAAGACACATCCAGTGCTGCCACCTAGCAGTGGGAGTTTGAATTGCACCGCACAAAACAAATTCAGTAAATGTTTGCTTGTTAATTCACAATCAAAAACATACTCGCTGCTTTTTAATATCAATTCATTATCATAACATGAAACATTGCAATATTTTAGTGTGTTGATATCTTCTACATCCCAACATGACACATACATGTGTTTAATGACAAAGATGTCCTGATCAAAGCTTGGGCATGTCGGTGATCATATATCAAAATGATGGGCTATTTGCATTTTTTCTTTACTTTATAGTATTTAGTTTTATTTTTTCATTCTTATTCATGCTTGTTGCAGCTGACTGAGTAAAATTAAAGGGAATTAACTTCAGGCTAATGTGCCTTCTGTTATTCAGACTCTCCAAACTACGGATTCTGGAGCTGAGAGAAAACCACCTTAAAACAATGCCAAAGTAAGGCGAGTGTGTGTGTGTGTGTGTGTGTGTGTGTGTGTGTGTGTGTGTGTGTGTGTGTTTGTGGTTGTGTGTGTGTGTTAAGAAGGCTGTCACCTTGTTGAGTCATTTTTCAATATGTTAACTGTGGAATGCATCCATATGTTTGCAACAATCTAAAGCCAGTATCTTTCATTGTGCGAGTGACAGGACCTGGTTCTCTTGTGTGTCACCGTGGACATGAAACGTTCAAAAGATGCCAGAAAACTTTGGGTGGAGTTGGTGATTAAATTGCCAACAACATGAGACATATTTAAGACACTTTGAAGAATACTCGTCTCCATTTTCTGGCAATTAGAATGTAATGCTTTGTGTAATGTGACAACATGCACAAAACCTTCCTAGGTACCAAATCTGCGGGATCCCAGCAAACTATTTGCTCATTTTGCATTTCTGTGCTTAACAACTGGTCACAGACAGCTGGTCCTAGTTAGAGGTGGTAATCTCAAAAGCTAGAGTAAAATTAATTTAAAATTTTTAGACTATTGCACATAATTCTATTTTTCATTATTATCATTATGCAGTGAATGTAATTAGGACATTTTATGATTGGTTTGATTTATTGACAGAATCATCCATTACAAATTTTCCTCCTCTGCTTAAATTTAAATTAAATGAAAAAATCTTTTTTTTTATTTATCTTGAATTTTAGAAAAGGTTTTAGTTTGGTTTTATCAGACCCTAACTCAATAGGATTCTAAATCAATGTTCACTCTTTTAATGAAACGTTTACATACCATTCACAAACTCTCTAGCTACTTCTCCTCTCACTCAAAAAGTCAGAATATGACTAATCTGAGATTTAGTTTAGCACAGTCTGGCTTAATTTAAACTGAAGCAGTTGTCATATTTTACACTGATACTGTTTATATGAGAAATGTGATGCTAGTTACAGAAAATGATTAGATTTATTTATTGTATTTATTGAGAGGAGGGTTCCGTTTATCGATTTATTTTGATATTGTAAATTAAGAGTTAGTCTAAATCGGTTTGTCGCTCAAAAGGCCGGTATCGAACTTCCCGATTTTCAGTTGTATTCTAAGTGTGAAATGTTTCCTCTCAGATCCATCCACAGACTGTCACAGCTTGAGAGGTTGGATTTGGGAAGCAACGACTTTTCTGAAATGGTGAGATCAATTAGCACTTTTTGAGCTAACGGTGGTTTTTGTTTGTGAATTGGGTTCAGTTGTTTACAGTGTGATATCATGAGAATGGATTAAAAAACACCTAAAAAAAGTGGTCTTTGGTTTTCTTCTTTTGTTACAATCAAAACAACTTATTTTACGTCCACACATGCAATCATTTAAACGACTCAGCTGGATGTGTGGTACTTCACCGAGCCACAAAACCTGACTGGCAGCCTTCAAAAACAATTTATTTATCTTTATTTACTGGGGTGATGAAGTGCCTGCCCCGTAACCAGACGGTTGCAGGGTTGCTGTTGTGCCCTTGGGCAAGACACCTAACCCACCTTGTCTGCTGGTGGTGGTCGTAGGGACCGGTGGCGCCTGCCTGCCAGTGTTCCCCAGGGCAGCTGTGGCTATGTTGTAGCTCATCACCACTAGAGTGTTGGATGTGTGGGTGAAGGACCGGTTGTTTTGTAAAGGGCCTTGGGGGGACATAGGACCCTAGAAGGTGCTAGATCAAATACAGGCCCGTTACACAATCCCAAACAACCACACTACAAACATTTTACATGTATTAACCGAGGTTCCGTTGTTTACATATGTTGCTTTTGAATGGGTGGATTCTTCTTTGTTTCCTGTCAGCCAGAGGTGTTGGAACAGATGCACAGCCTAAAGGAGCTGTGGCTGGACAACAACTCTCTACAGTCCATACCTGGGGTAAGAGCAGCTCACACAAGAGAAGCAAAGATCATTTTGATGACACATGATCATTAGCACACTCATGGAAACTTGTACTTTTCTGATCTTTATACTGTCTTTATACCATCCTTTTCCCCCTCAATCACAGTCAATAGGGAAGCTCCGTCAGTTGCGGTACTTGGACTTAGCCAAAAACCGGATTGAGTCATTGGATAGTGATGTTTCGGGCTGCGAGGCCTTAGAAGACATGCTGTTATCTTCCAACATGCTGCAGCACCTTCCGGACTCAATAGGTACTCACATAACCATCATAAGAGCACACAGACACATGATTGTTGTTTACTAGGTCAAGATATTACTGTTGCTTCTAACAAGGCCACAGTGCAGGATCCTGTTTAGGAGATGTACTCATGGTTTAAAAACAGTTCCCACTTTGGACAGTGCATTATCCCACTGGGAAGGTAGCAGCTTTCTTTGCTTTAATACTGGAAACAGGGGACGCTTAGCCTCATTCTGTCCCAAAATGAAAGAGAAATGCATCTAATGATGTTAAATGATGATCCTTGGAGAGGATTCTTGGTAGACTTGTTGTCTTTCTTTACAGGTGTGGAACACTGAAAAAACATTTTTTAATATTTATTTCTGGTTATAATCGGTCACTCTGAGTTTAACGTGCAGGCTGAACATGAAAATAGTCTCCTACACCTATCTGCTGCATTAGCTTCTGAAAGAAAATAGACAGTTGAACTCTTGGATTAGAAAAGCCTGACAGATCTACGGCACACTGTCACTTAACATTCTTGGACTGTTGGTTTAACATCTTGTCTAGTAGAAGCTAACTGTTAGCATTAGCAACTCTACCTCACAGCAGAACTCCTTCAGGCTCGAGTTATTTGTTGAGATCATCGACTGGCGCACTGCTGCCAACCACTAGACATTCTTTGTCTCCTGACAACATTTTACTTTCTTTGACATGGAATGTGCTACTACTAGTTCACTTGCTGCAATAATTAGATTCACTAAAATAAAGACAATAAAGTTTACCTCTTAGAATATCTAATATTTAATGTAGCAATGGAAACACTTCTTGGTGTGTGTGTGTGTGTGTGTGCTCTGTCTTCTTGATGGCTGCTTATACCGAGCCAGGATCCTCTGGAGGTTTCTTCCTGTTAAAAGGGAGTTTTCCTCTCCACTGTCACCACATGCTTGCTTGGTATGAGGATTGCTGTAAAGTCATTGACACTAGTCAGTGACTCGATGCAACCTGCTGGGTTCCTTATATAGGACACTTTTAACTGATTGGCTTATTTAACTGAACTGAATTGGAATGTTTACTTTATGAAGTTCCTTTGAGATGAGTCTTGTGATTTGGTGCTATATAAATAAACTGAACTGAACTGAATTGAGATAAAACATCAATGTTGCAAAGCTAGTGGAGCCAGTATGAGAGTCGCCGTCGTCGTCTCGTCGTCGTCTTTCTCCGCTTATCCGGGTCCGGGTCGCGGGGGCAGCATCCCAACTAGGGAGCTCCAGGCCGTCCTCTCCCCGGCCTTGTCCACCAGCTCCTCCGGCAGGACCCCAAGGCGTTCCCGGACCAGATTGGAGATGTAACCTCTCCAACGTGTCCTGGGTCGACCCGGGGGCCTTCTGCCGGCAGGACATGCCCGAAACACCTCCCCGGGGAGGCGTCCAGGAGGCATCCTGACCAGATGCCCAAACCACCTCAACTGGCTCCTTTCGATCCGGAGGAGCAGCAGTTCTACTCAGAGTCCCTCCCGAATGTCCGAGCTCCTCACCCTATCTCTAAGGCTGAGCCCGGCCACCCTACGGAGGAAACTCATTTCGGCCGCTTGTATCCGCGATCTCGTTCTTTCGGTCATTACCCAAAGCTCATGACCATAGGTGAGGATTGGGACGTAGATCGACCGGTAAATCGAGAGCCTGGCTTTCTGGCTCAGCTCCCTCTTCCCCACGACAGATCGGCTCAGCGTCCGCATCACTGCAGACGCCGAACCAATCCGCCTGTCGATCTCCCGATCCCTCCTACCCTCACTCGTGAACAAGACCCCGAGATACTTGAACTCCTCCACTTGAGGTAGGACCTCTCCCCCGACCCGGAGGTGGCAAGCCACCCTTTTCCGGTCGAGAACCATGATCTCAGATTTGGAGGTGCTGATCCTCATCCCAGCCGCTTCACATTCGGCCGCGAACCTACGCAGCAAGAGTTGAAGGTCAGAGCTGGATGAAGCTAGGAGGACCACATCATCCGCAAAAAGCAGAGACGAGATTCTCCTGCCACCAAACTCGACACACTCCACACCACGGCTGTGCCTAGAAAATCTGTCCATAAAAGTGATGAACAATACCGGTGACAAAGGGCAGCCCTGGCGGAGTCCAACCCTCACTGGGAACAGGTCCGACTTACTACCGGCTATGCGGACCAAACTCACGCTCCTCTGGTAAAAGGACTGAATGGCCCTTAACAGAAAGCCACCCACCCCATACTCCTGAAGCGTCCCCCACAGGGTGCCCCTGGGGCTACGGTCATAAGCCTTCTCCAAATCCACAAAGCACATGTGGATTGGTTGGGCAAACTCCCATGCCCCCTCCATCACCCTTGCAAGGGTATAGAGCTGGTCCACAGTTCCACGGCCAGGACGAAAACCACATTGCTCCTCCTCTATCTGAGATTCAACTATCGATCGGACCCTCCTCTCCAGTACCTTGGAGTAGACCTTTCCAGGGAGGCTGAGGAGTGTGATCCCCCTATAGTTGGAACACACCCTCAGGTCACCCTTCTTAAAGATGGGGACCACCACCCCGGTCTGCCACTCCCTAGGAACTGCCCCCGATGACCACGCAATGTTGTAGAGACGTGTCAACCATGACAGCCCTACAACATCCATAGCCTTGAGATACCCAGGACGAACCTCATCCGGCCCCGGGGCTCCGCCGCTGTGTAGTTGTTTGACTACCTCAGCAACTTCTGCCCCCGAGATCGGACAGTCCATCCCCAGGCCTCCCAGCTCTGGTTCCTCCTCGGAATGCGCATTGGTGGGATTGAGGAGCTCCTCAAAGTATTCCTTCCACCGTCCGACTATAGCCTCAGTTGACGTCAGCAGCTCCCCATCCCCACTGTAAACAGTGTGAGCGAGTTGCTGCCTTCCTCTCCTGAGGCGCCGGACAGTTTGCCAGAACCTCTTTGGAGCCGATCGATAGTCTTTCTCCATGGCCTCACCAAACTCCTCCCACGCCCGAGATTTTGCCTCGGCAACTGCCACTGCTGCACCCCGCTTGGCTATCCGGTACCTGTCTGCTGCCTCCGGAGACCCACAGACCAGCCACGCCCTGTAGGCCTCCTTCTTCAGCCTGACGGCTCCCCGAACCTCTGGTGTCCACCAGCGGGTACGGGGGTTGCCACCACGACTGGCACCGGCCACCTTACGACCACAGCTAGCAACAGCCGCCTCGACAATCGCAGAGTGGAACAAGGCCCACTCGGACTCAATGTCCCCCACTGCTCTCGGGACGTGGTCAAAGCTCTGCCGGAGGTGGGAGTTGAAGACCGTCTTGACAGGTTCTTCTGCCAGGCGTTCCCAGCAGACCCTCACTATGCGTTTGGGTCTGCCAGGTCTACGCGGCATGTTCCCTTGCCATCTGATCCAACTCACCACCAGGTGGTGATCAGTTGACAGCTCCGCCCCTCTCTTCACTCGGGTGTCCAAAACATACGGCCGCAGGTCAGATGATACGACTACAAAATCTATCATCGACCTGTGACCTAGGCTGCCCTGGTACCAAGTGTACCGGTGGGCATCCTTATGTTCGAACATGGTTTTCGTTATGGCCAAACTGTGGCTTGCACAGAAGTCCAATAACAAAACACCGCTCGAGTTCAGATTAGGTGGGCCATTCCTCCCAATCACACCCCTCCAGGTCAAGCTGTCATTGCCCACGTGAGCATTGAAGTCCCCTAGCAGGACAATGGAGTCCCCTGATGGAGCACTATCTAGCACTCGTCCCAGGGACTCCAAAAAGGGTGGGTACTCTGAACTGATATTTGGCCCATAAGCACAAACAACAGTCAGGAACCGTTCCCCGACCCGAAGGCGCAAGGAAGCTACCCTCTTGTCCCCCGGGGTAAACCCCAACACACAGGCAGAGAGTCTCGGGGCTAACAAAAAGCCAACCCC
Organism: Nothobranchius furzeri; assembly: GCF_043380555.1. Taxonomy (NCBI): domain Eukaryota; kingdom Metazoa; phylum Chordata; class Actinopteri; order Cyprinodontiformes; family Nothobranchiidae; genus Nothobranchius; species Nothobranchius furzeri. The sequence continues at coordinate 71,474,524 of NC_091748.1, forward strand.
AGCCCTCCGCCTCTCACCCGGAGCAACTCCAGCAAAGTAGAGTGTCCAACCCCTCTCCAGGTCTCGGGTTCCAGAGCCAATGCAATGTGTCGAGGTGAGTCCGACTATATCTAGCCGGTACCGCTCAACCTCTGCCACAAGCTCCGGCTCCTTCCCCGCCAGCGAGGTGACGTTCCATGTCCCAAAAACTAGTTTCCTTGTCCGGGGATTGGACCGCCAAGGCTCCCGCCTTGGTCTGCCACCCGATTCGCATTGCACCGGACCCTTCATGTTCCTCCTGCGGGTGGTGGGTCCACAGTTGGACGAGCCCATGTATCCGGTTCGGGCTGGGCCCGGCCGGGCCCCATGGGCGAAAGCCCGGCCACCAGGCGCTCGCTCACGGGCCCCAACCCCAGGCCTGGCTCCAGGGTGGGACCCCGGTAACCCTCCGGGCCGGGTACTCCGACTCTTGGTTTTAACCGCAATGAAAGATCCTTCGAACCGTTCTTTGTCTCACCCTTCACCTAAGACCAATTTGTCATGGGAGACCCTACCAGGGGCACTAAGTGCCCCAGACAACATAGCTCCTAGGATCATTAGGGCACTCAAACTCCTCCACCACGATAAGGTGACGGTTCAAGGAGGAGTATGAGAGTCGCGTTGCTGTTAGCCAATCAGAGGAGTCCAGAGAGAGTCTAAAACCTGCCGCCTGAAGCTACTTTCTTCTTCAGCTGACTTGCACCTCCTGATTCAGGCACATATGAGCTTCCCCCCCCCCGAGAACGACTTCCAAGGCATTCATTACTACTAGAGACCACTGCAAATGTATCGATTAAATGAGTGTTCCACACCTTTAAGCTAAGAATAAGAAACCATGAACGAGTGGTATTGATCTTCTTCCAAATCTCTGTGAGCGTACACCTGGGAATCCAGTCATCTCTATTATAGTTCTCCGATGTCAAATTGTTTTCATCATCCTTTGATGCAGCTGTGCTGTGTTATTAGTGCTTATGAAACACAGAAAAGGCAATTATGTGGCTGACGTTTGGGAGTTAGTCATAAAAAAGATGAAAATGGTGGATTTGAGAGCAGAGTTTGCATTTCTTCTGTGTGAAGTGTTGCATGTACGTTTTTATGTGATGCAGGAATGTTGAAGAAGCTGACCACCTTGAAGGTAGACGACAACCAGCTGACCTCACTGCCTCACACTATCGGGAGGTAAAAAGCTAACACGCACGCACGCACACGCACACACACACACCTCTACAAACTAAATCTGTTGCCATATTCAGGTTTATTTTTTTACATGGGTTGAATGGTGGGTTGTTTATGCTGTTGAATGCTTTTAGCTGCTCTGTTATAATGGTGGTTGATGATTGGGGGGTTCTGTGTGTTGTGTTTGCTGCGTTGCCATGGCGTTAGTCCGAAGCCCAAGCAAGGGTGAGTAACATTAGCCTCCTGGATCCGAGGGCTTGTTCACAGACAGACGGATGTTCCACCGTGCTTCAGATACAGAAAATCAAAGCTTACTGCCACATGCTGTCAATGTGGGAAACATTAAGATGCTTTGTGCCGACTCTGTCTCAAAAATGTCACATAATGTTGGACTGAAATTCTCTAAAAATGTCTGGAAAACTTGCAAGATGAACTTTATAAACATGAATTAGATGGATTTGTGGTTACTTTGTTTTCTTCTGTTCTAGTCAAAGAAAGGATAAAATCTGCTTTAAAATAAATTTTTAGATTAGAAAATGTAAAATTTCTGTACTTCAGAAATATTTCAGAGTTAGGAACAGAATAAGTGTTTCATTTGGTCTCTAAGCCTTTGACCTTTGAACAGTAGAACTCCAGAGGAGCCAAGTAACTCTATAAAACATCCTTGCAAGTTTTGTATCTGAACACAATGAAATCTTTTTGTCATTTTGAACAAGTTCCAGGTTTTAGCTTTTATAGCTAGTGCTGTAGAGCCGTTACCACCTTGTAAAAGGTTCTTATACGTGTTTATCACTCATGATGATGCCTGTATTTCTAAATATGTTATTTTTGTTATATATTGATCCCTGTAGCATTCTAAAGGTCATGCGTAAAATTCACAATCTGCATCTCATTTCATTTCATTTATTTATAAAGCCCCTTCTGTGACCAATGCAGAGGCCCAAGGTGCTGAACACAATATAATAAAAACATAAAACCATCAGAATAAAATATAACAATCATAAAACCAACATAAAATCAATTAAAACAGGAGAGTAAAAGCAAAAAAATAAAATCCTTAAAAAGATTAAGAGGCCGGGGCATCGAAACCAGGCAAAATGTGCTAATCCTGGAATGCCTTGACAAAAAAAAGGGTCTTAAGGCGAGTCTTAAAAAAACCCCAATGAGGGTGACTGATGTACCACCAAAGGCAACTGGTTCCAAAGTGCAGGTGCCAACACCGAGAACGCACGGTCCCCCCGTGACCTGCACTTTGTGCGTGGAACGATCAACAGCTCCCTGCCGGCTGAGCGAAGGACCCGCGAGGGGGCATGCCTATGCAAAAGGTTGCCAAGATATGCTGGAGCAGTTCCTTGTAAGGCCTTGTATGCCAGTACCAAGACCTTGAATTTTGCCCTGTATTGCACAGGCAGCCAATGAAGGGATGCCAACACAAGGGTGATATGTTCCCTGCGCCTAGTGCCTGTCATGAACCTAGCGGCTGAGTTTTGTACTAACTGCAAGCGTGGTACCGCACCCTGACTATGGCCGGCATACAGTGCATTGCAGTAGTCGAGCCTTGAAAGAGCAAAAGCGTGTGTGACAGTCTCTAAATGTACTCTGGACTGCAGGGGCTGTACCACAAACAATGTTCTCATTGATTACCTCTCAGTGTAAATTATGTGAAACTTGAGAAATAACCAGACAGTCAATAGATTGCTGAACATATTATTTTTAATGGCAAATTACTAACATTTTAAGAGCTCCACCTCTTAACAGGATTAGTGCATTCCTCAAAAACCTGATTGATCTAATCCTATGAATGCAGTCTGCCCCCTGGTGGATGATCTCAGAACTGCAAATGGCAATTCCATGTTTCATTTATATTTTATTGTATAATTTACTGATAAAGAATAATAAAAGGGACTTTGCAGAATAAATAATTTTTATTTCATATACTAGCAGGTTCAATTGGAAGAAAATAACCAAATGTTACTTGACTGGGATTAATTTATCTGACTTTTTTCACCGTGGTTCCAATCACAGAGTTATGAAATAACAGTGTAGAAGAAAATGCCATATGGTTGACTTGTTCAAAAAATATTCACAGCTAATAACTGGCAAGAAACTGTAAGACATAAATTTTACTTTACTGGATCATTTAGTGGTGAACTGAAGAAGCGCAACAACATTAAAAATGGAGTGGTAAAAGTCTTGTTTTAAAGGCCAAGTTCACTGAGAAATAATTTTTATTGATATTTGTGAAACGTGATCGACCACTCTGAGTTTAACATGCAGGCTAAACATGAAGATAATCTTCTATCCCTGTCTCCTGCAGTAGCTGCAGATAGTAAATAGACGAGAAAATGCTTGGATTAGAAAAGCCTGACAGATCTACGTCACACTGTCAATTAGCATTCATGGACTCACCCATCTTAGCTCACAAAAGGAAAGGCTGTTTCTTTGGTTTAGTGTCCAGGAGAGAGAGAGAGAAAGAGATTGTCTCGGCTAGTGGAAGCTAACTGTTAGCATTAGCAACTCCACCCCACAGCAGAACTCCTCAAGACTTGTGTTATTTGTAGAGATAAACTATCAACATTGCAAAGCAAACAGTCAGTGGTAGAGTCACGTTGCTGTTAGCCAATCAGAGGTGAGATGTCCAGATATCAGGAAGTAAGACTCCAAGTCACTCCTAGTTCCTGAAACAGGAAAACCAAAGCTTTTTTCCACAGAGGTAGACTCTCAAGGCATGAAATTATACTAGAGACCACTGCAAATGTGTTAAAAAGAACAAGTGAACGTGGTCTTTAAACTTTAACATTAAATAAAAAAACCTTCATCCCGTTTCCTCTCTCCTGTTCTCCTGTTAGACAGTATGGTGGCCCAGATGGTCTACTCCATTGGGAATAATAGCAGGCTATGCAGTGTTAGCAGTGTCAGTTCATGTTGTCTCATTAGCATTAGAAGGCTGTTAAGTAGATGCCAGGGCAACAGAGGCAGCCAAGGGGCAGTCAGGTGTCCTGCAGAGGGCATCCAATAGACTAGAAGGAGCAATCCTGGTTTTAATATATATAGATGTGTGTGTGTGTGTGTGTGTGTGTGTGTGTGTGTGTGTGTGTGTGTGTGTGTGTGTGTGTTCTTTTGATTGGCTTATTTAAGTATTGCTCTATCTGCAAGTCTTTTGTAATTTTCTGAATTTCTTTATAAAAACTGAAACTATCCAGCATCCTCACTTCTCTGGCGAGCTCGCCCAATCGTTCTGGTCCAGCCAGAATCCCAAAGAAAAGACGAGACCGGTCTAAGTCAGAAAAAAATGTTGTTTAAGTTTGTTTGCGTGTTTGTTTGTTTGAGGCTGTCTCAGTTGCAGATTTGTATGCATTTGCTTTGTATTTCCAGCTTCAGAACAGCATGTGGTGGGACTTTAAAATGAATTGTGTGCATCCAGTGTTATGAAGGAGCAATGCATCTTAGCGTCATCAGGCTATTTAAGTATTAGGATCCGTTTCTGCTGATGTGTGGTGGCCGTCTGAGTGGTTTCTTCGTCATGCTCTGTATCTCTGTCATCCAGTCTGTCTCTGTTGGAGGAGTTGGACTGCAGCTGTAATGAGCTGGAGTCTTTGCCTCCCACCGTTGGCTACCTGCACAGCCTGAGGACTTTTGCTGCTGATGAGAACTTCCTCACCGAGCTGCCACGAGAGGTAGGGGCATCACATGATCCCATTCATCTCATAAGCCTCCAGCTTCTCAGCTGTGAAAAAGTGACCATTTCATATTACAGACATTCTGGTATGAGACATGTCTGGTATTGTTGACATTAAAATGTATTTAGTACAAATATTGTAACACTGTTGCATTTCCTTCAAAGCAATAATCAAACTCAAACAGTTTAAAATGTAAAATCACTGAAGTGTGTGTTGTTCTAACACGAGGAGCCTTTGTAGAAGACCTTGCTAATGAGTTAAAGTGGCCTGATGGTTGGTTTGCGTGTGTGTGTGTGTGTGTGTGTGTGTGTGTGTGTGTGTGTGTGTGTGTGTGTGTGTGTGTGTGTGTGTGTGTGCGTGCGCCCATGCATTTCAGATTGGTAACTGCAAGAATGTGACAGTGATGTCACTTCGGTCCAACAAACTGGAGTTTCTTCCCGATGAAATTGGACAGATGACCAAATTACGTGTTCTTAACCTCAGCGACAACAGGTACACACACACACACACACACACACACACACACACACACACACACACACACACACACACACACACACACACACACACACACACACACACTCACATGCACTAAGGTAAAGGCGGAATTGAAACTCAAACATGACCACAGGGTCACATGTAGACAACACTTTTCTACGGCCGCTTTGGTTCTTCGTGCACCCCTGGCCAGCAGTTACCATGGGAACGAGTAAGTGTGTTGCCATGGTTACATTCTCTGCAGGCTGTACAGTGCATGGGCAGGAGAAACATCTCTCTTTTCTGTCCCACCTGTCCCTCCTTCCCACTATCTCTGTCTCTCATTCTCAGGTTAAAGAATCTACCGTTCAGCTTCACCAAGCTGAAGGACCTGGCAGCTCTGTGGCTCTCAGACAATCAGGTGTCTCTCCCTCTTCCTACATGCTTTGAGATACTGTATCTGCTAATTAATATGTGGCAAAAACATCAAAATCTATCAGCAGATTAATCACAATACTGGGGCTGTTTAAGAGCGAAACATATTATTAATAAGTCCCACATTGCTAGCATTAATATGATTAAAGTTATTAAACAAGCATGCATGTTCAAAACTCTCAACTAGAAATGTTTCTCATTTTTAGTAGTGCATATAAACTATATTTATTGCATCACTAGTTTTTTTATGTCAGATTATTTTTTTTACTTAAGGCTTCATGTCAATTAGTAATGTTATTTAGGTTGATCTGTTCTTCCATGTTCAAGTCTAATTTAGTTTTTAAGCTTAACTTTAATGTTAAAAGTGCAAAATGGTATTTCAAGTTTAATTTCATTTGTTAAATTGGCCAAAAGCCAAAACAAACCATCCATCCACCCATTTTTGGCCACTTATCTGGAGTTTCGGGGGCAGTAGCCTAAGCCGAGAGGCCCAGACTTCCCTCTCCTCAGCCACTTGGGCCAGCTCCTCCAGTAGATGTTCCCTGACCAGCTTAGAGACATAGTCTCTCCAGCTTGTCCTGGGTCGTCCTTTAGGTCTCCTCCCAGTTGGACGTGCCTGAAAAACCTCACCAGGAAGGCATCCTGGAGACATCCTAACCAGATGCCCGAGCTACCTCAACTGGCTCCTCTCGATGTGGAGGTGCAGCAGATCTACTATGAGCCCTTCCCAGATGAACAAGCTTCTCACCCTATCTCTAAGGGAGAGCCCAGAAACCTTGCAGAGGAAACTAATTTTGGTCGCATGTATCTACAATCTCGTTCTTTCGGTCACTACCCAAAGCTTGTGACCATAGGCGAGGGTAGGAAATCAAATCAAATCAAATCAACCTTATTTATAAAGCGCTTTCGCATGGTCCAAATAGACAAACAAAGCGCTGAACGTATAGATCGACCGGTAAATCGAGAGCTTCACCTTCCGGCTCAGCTCTCTCTTCACCATGACACATCACTGCAGACGCAGCACCAAGTCACCTATTGATCTCACGCTCCATCTTTCTCTCATTCGTAAACTAGACCACTAGATACTTAAAGTCCTCCACTTGAGGCAGGACCTCGTCCCTGACCTGGAGAAGGCATTCTACCCTTTTTCCGACTCAGGACCATGGTCTTGGATTTAGAGGAGATATTAGGTCCCATTATTAAAGTCTTTGGTATGAACCAATCAGGATTTCAACCCCAATCTCCCAGTCCCAGGGCGGACACTTTACCACTTGGCCACTGAGTAGGTAAGCACATTGGACCACATCATCTGCAAAAAGCAGAAACCTGATTCTTAGGCCACCAAAACAGATCCCTTCAACACCTTGGATGCGCCTAAAAATCTTGTCCATAAAAGTTATGAACAGAATCGGTGACCAAGGGCAGCCTTGGCGGAGTCCAGTTCTCACCAGAAACAAGCTCGACTTACTGCCGGCAATGTGGACCAAGCTCTGACACCTGTCATACAGGGACCTAACAGCCCGTATCAAAGAGCCTGGTACCCCATACTCTCGAAGCACCCCTCAAAGGAAACCCCAAGGGACGAGGTCGAATGCCTTCTCCAAATCCACAAAACACATGTAGATTGGTTGGGCGAACTCCCACGCACCCTCCAGGACCCCCCTAAGGGCAGCATAGAGCTGGTCCAGTGTTCCACGGCCAGGATGAAAACCACATTGTTCCACATGAATCTGAGGTTCTACAATCTGATGGATTCTCCTCTCCAGAACCCCTGAATAGACCTTACCAGGGAGGCTCAGGAGTGTGAACCCCTGTAGTTGGAATACACCCTGCGGTCCTCTTTTTTAAATAGGGGGGCCACCACCCCAGTCTGGTAGTCCAGTGGAACTGCCCCCATTGTACACGAGATACTACAGAGCTACATCAGCAACACAGCCCTACAACATCGAAGAGCCTTTAGGAACTCCGGGCAGATCTCATCCATCCCCCAGTGACCTCAGCCCCAGACATTGGAGTCCAACCCAAAGCCCCCAGACTCTCCTTCCTCACCGAAAGACATGCTGATGGGATTGAGGAGGTCTTCGAAGTACTTTGCCCACCGATCCACAACTTCCAGAGTAGAGGTCAGCAGCACACCATCCCCACTTTAAACATTGCTGGTAGTGCACTGCTTTCCCCTCCTGAGGCACTGGATGGTGGACCGTAATCTCTTCGAACCCACACAGAAGTCTTGCTCCATGGTCTCACCGAACTCCTCCAACGCCTGTTTTTGCCTCCGCCACGACCAAAACAAACGTCAACATTTATTTATCTGACAAAATCGGACCCAAATAAACAATATATACACAAAAATGCCTCTTAGGCTTTTAGGGTTCACCTTAAGGATTTAATCGTTAAATGTTTCATGCATTACATCTTTTAATAGCGGCCATGAATAACTGGTCCAGTTTTAGGTTGGAAAATGCAAAGATTTCTCTTTTCAGCAATAACTTTCAAAATTTAGCGCCTTGCTAATATTTTTAATGTGTGTGTCTGCTTTCAGTCCAAGGCTCTGATCCCACTGCAGACAGAAGCCCATCCAGAAACCAAACAGAAGGTCTTGACCAACTACATGTTTCCTCAACAGCCACGGCACGATGAGGGTACATACTGTGTGTGTGTGTGTGTGTGTGTGTGTGTGTGTGTGTGTGTGTGTGTGAGAGAGAGAGAGAGAGAGAGAGAGAGAGAGAGAGAGAGAGAAAGAAAGAGATTCAGCGTATGAATCTTGTTTTAGGACATTTAGAAAAGGTCACAGCATGTTTTGAGTTGGTTTGATTACACTTAGGTATGCTGTGTGTTGTTATACGCTCCATGTGGACCAGCAGACACGTGTACCTGACAGTTTACTGCAGTAGAAGTACAAGCCTGATCATTAATCGCTGCTATGTTCTTGTATGTGTTCAGATTACCAGTCAGACAGTGACAGCTTTAATCCTACACTGTGGGAGGAGCAAAGGCAGCAGAGGATGACTGTCGCCTTTGATTTTGAGGACAAGAAAGATGAAGAAGACAACTCTGGGAAAGTCAAGGTCAGACCTTCGTCACTTTAACTCAATGAGTATTACGTAAAGCCAGTAGTATTGTACAATAAGAAGTATGAGTCTGATACTGTAGTCAGTTGTTGAAGCGAAATGTGCGAAGCAGATGGTTAAAAGAGATATGTGTAAGAATTCTACAGTGAAACAATCACAAAATACTCTAACGTCTCAATCATGCAAGAAGGAAGGTTACACTGAAACAGATTTCATTGTCAGCCGGCTGGGGATTGTCAGATTTTCTCCTTTCAAAATGGCCAAAAGGGCGTAGTTTACTGTGTCAGTGAGTTTGGAGAGGTTGCTGAGTCTGCGTCAAGCTAACGCAGCAGCGCCAACATTTGCAATTTAACACCAGCAGGCAAAAAAGCTCAAGAGTTGTTTAAAGATCCAAAGCCAGTAAACAGAAGCGACCCAGAAATTATGTTTTGTTTTTGTTTTACTCTAATATTGGGTGAACGTTGAGCTAACCGCGCTAACGGTGAATTAGAATAGAATAAAATAGACTTTATTGACCCCCACAGTGGCGAAATTCACTTGTTAAAATAAATAGTCAGATCTAAAATATCACAAGCTAATTTTTTAATTGCCAACATGTTGATATCCCAGTGAAATGTATGTGTGAAGTGAATGATTAGTCAATCGTGGCACTTTACTTCCTGTAATGAGTCGTTCAGCAAGCTAACAGCAAGATGGCATATAACTACACCTCCTCTGATGCTGGAGGCATATTACTGTAATAGGTAAGCGCTCCCTAACCCTAACCCACCCGAGAGTGCTAACTCCATATACGACAATCTGTTTATCTACTTATCTACTGACTGTGTATGACTCGTCTTCACTTGTCATCTAGAATCTTCTGGCATTGATCCATAACTGGCAACAACCATCAAACTCACTGAACGACAGAGAGAAAGTAACTTTTTGTTTAGAAAAATGGATTGCAGTAACCACATTTGACCACAGAATGTCAATCTTACTTCGTTCTTACATATTGCACCTTTAAAACAACAAAATAGATAAACTAATCTGGATTTTTCACGTTTTTTCATTGAAGGTTGAAATAAACTTGAAGCGCTACCCGACCCCCTACCCCGAGGACCTCAAGAACATGGTTAAGTCGGTGCAAAGTCTCGTGGGTAAAGGCGGACATCCTGGCCATGCGCACCAGCACCAGCTGAGCACGGGCAGTGCCACCTCAGCAGGAACCAACATGGAGCATACGCACCTCAGCAAAGAGCCATATGAACCACCATGGCCCCTGCCTCCCAAAGAGGTAAAAATAAAAGATACTCAGGCAGTAAACCACTCAAAGAAAAAAGAGACTGAGCACTGGTCAGAATGAAAATAACATTTACAAGGAAGGAGACAAACACCTTTAACCAGACTTAGCTAGGAACTTAGTTAGATTTGAGCCAAAAACGTGACTTAATGTGAAAAAATAAACTGTTTTATCAGGTGACGGACAGAGAGATGCAGGACTTCTCTCAGTCCCAGCTGATGGATCAGGGATCGATGCATAACTCTGGCATCGACATTCCCAAGAGGAAGGACAAAGAGGATTTAACAGAGAGCTCGGAGGTTTGTCATAAACACAAAAACACACTTAAAGAACACAAACATGATTTCTGCATGCAGAGTGGTTTTTATGCAGGATTTTTGTTACCCTAGGATGTCAATCTCACCATATCACTTGTAAGTCACTTTGGACAAAAGCGTCTGCTAAATACATAAACATAAACATCTCTTTCCCCCCTATAGGACTCCATGGGTGGTTCTCCCAACGACATCCGTATCTCGGACATGAGACCCACTCTGGTGGAGCCGCCCATGTACAAACCAAAGGTGGTGCTGCTGGGGAAGGATAAGAAAGGTACGATATTATGTTGTGCCTCACAAAGAGACACACAGAGAGAAAGTGCTAAGAACCTCTGCAGTAATTGTAAGCTTCTGCCTACTAGAAGCAGCGTTTAGTTCATCCTGCTTCGCTTATTCTGCCCTGAAGGCTTCAGTTTCATCTGAGGAAAACAAAGCTCATCTTAATGCCTCATCAAAACTCTGTTTTAGCGTTAAATAATTTAATGCTTTAATCGCATCGTCTGAGATCACATCTTAAACTCTGGATCAAAAAAAAAGCTTTAATCAATCTGCTTTTTCTCCAGGGAACAAGTTGTAAAATAATTTACGTAGCGTGTCTTTTGGTGGGTTTAAATTATTAATGCAAATGCTGCTTTGATACTGTTGATTAATACAAAAGGAAAAATAAAGATGCGACACTCTGTGATCTCTGCAGCCCGTAACTGTTCTACATCACTGATTGAAACACCTTTTTCGTGTGGTTTGTTATTTATTAGCAGTGACTAATAGAAATTTAAACTTTTGATCATCCCTTTTTAATGTTTATTGTAGTTTGTAATCATTGAATTTTTGTTCTTGATTTCTAAAAAGTGTCCTTGTGATTTTTGTCTTGAGAGGCGTTATTAAAAGATGGTTTCTTCTTTTTCTTCTACTTTACTTATTTTATTTATTTATCTTTATTTTGAACACAAAAAAAATTAAATAAAAAGTACAACAACGTAGAATTCAAAGAGACAAATAATTACCTCAAAACAAACAGAAAAAGAAAACGAGCAGTCACAACTAATACTTCATGCAAAAATGTAAACGATGGTTGATTTGCTATCTGTGTCGGCACGGAGAATTTAGCTGGAGGAGAAAGTACACAAAAAAGTCAGATATGGGTCGCATGTGGGGGAAAAAGTGGATTTGATGTGCTGTCTGCAGTATGAACGTAGCCTTCACTTGTCATAATTACACACGTCAGGCTTTAAAGGTTGATTCACCATGTATATCATATTTTTTCTCTTTGTTCCATGGACGTCTTAAACTTGAAAATAATCCAAATTATCATTGTTGCTAAATTATATTTCATGATTTGTTCAGGAAAAACGCCTCAATTTGCCTTTTCAAGCAGAAGTTGCTCGTTTTGTATTTCTTAAAAAGACAAAAAGTAAAAAAGCTTGGAGAGGTATCTTTTTATCTGTATTCTTGTCAGCTCAAGAGCAAGAGGCTGTTAGAGTGAAGATGTGACATTTTCAGTGAATATCAGCATTTGTCCTTCTGCGTCTGTCTCCGTCCAGAGTCCACAGACGAGGACGTAGATAAACTCCACTGTCTGAACCACAGCGGCTCCTCTGCAACCTACTCGGACTACTCTCCCTCACAAGGCTCCTCTGGCTCCTCCAATCCGTCTGCAAACACACACTCACACACACATTCTCACCCCCACACACACACTCCTGCCCTGCCGCCTCCCAGTAAGGACCAGGTCCCCCAGTCACACTGGACCAACAGGTACACACACTTTCTAACCATTTGGGTTTCCTTCCAACCATCTGTGTCATCTTCTTCTTTAGTTCAAATCCGTCACGTATCTCATCCCCCTATCCAGTCGCTATCCGTCTTTCCTTCCCTCCATCTCTGTGTACCCTCCTCATCTCTCTGTTTGCTCCATCAAGATCAGAGAGGCTCATTAGGATGCTGCAGACGTGCATTCAGGATGTTTTTTTCTCACCTCGTTTCTCCTCAGATTCAGACAAGCAATTATTTTTATTGTGAGATTATTTTACTATAATTACTTTATGGTACTTTTGTTCAAGTCGTTATTCTGGTTGTAGTGGACCTGGAGCTAAAAAACACGTGATAATAAAACATGTTTTTAATCCATCTTCTATTAGAAATGTCACAACAAAAATCAGCAAAATATTAATACTAGCTTGCATACCACATTTATTACATTATCACCTAAATCGTTTCAAATAAATTTGATTCAGGTTGTGATTTATGACAGACAAGTATTTTTCAGTATCAACACATGGGAATGCACATACTCTTGGTAAATATGTTTACTTCTCCCTCACTTCCAATGCCTCTGGGGCTCTGTGTGCTCTGAGGAACCCCTGCAGAGGGACATGTCTTTTTGGTATTTTTTGACATTTGTTTTGTTATTTCACATGCCCTGGGGTACGCACATGACAGTCGGTGCACTATATTCCTTTTTTTCAGGGGCTGCATCCTTGCAAAACATTGCATTTGACGCAGAAATGGAGTTTGAATACTTTGGGAAATGTTATTTTTGTTTTCAGACATATATAGGAATGTCCAATATCAGCTTTTTTTACCAATATTTGATATAGACCAACTCTTAATTTCCGACACCCATATATAATATCAGTAGGCCCATAATCCACCAAATGTTACTGGCCCTTACACACTAGCATCGGCTCCACTCTGCCTGGACCAGTATGGGAGTGTTCTCCTTTAGGCGGCCTTGGAATTTCCCACCTGCAACCGGACGTCTTTTCAGCCCTCTTCCTGAGGAGATCTGCCTGGAGCCAAACTGGCCCAACACGCCCACTGCTGACTGATTGGCCAGCTCAAAGCACACCTACCATTAGGGGAAGCCTCCGATTGGCAGAAAGAATCAGCCCGCAGATGTGAGAGTCTCCAAAAGCAAGACTGCTCAGGCAACTTTTGTTTAATAATGGAGATACTGCAGACTTCTCTGCGCTCGTTTGCCCCGCCTACATGTGCTTGTGACATCACAGACCACATACTGCCCATGTACTCAATCACGCCCACGTTGCTAAGGTAGTGTGGAACGAACGCAGCCGGGCTGGGGCAGGCGGAGCGGAGTGGATGCTAGTGTGTAAGTGGCATTAGTTGGTTGGTAGGCATGCAGTTCTCATCTCCCTTTGACGCACATCATAATACTCGTTAATGTAGCACAGCATTTTTAACAATCTTCACTGTATGATTAGCTGTTATTTCTCCCATCTTTGTAGACTTGCCCAGTCATTTCCCAAACCCATTGACTCCAAGCCCCTGCTTTCTCAGAGGGAAACCCCTCCATCAGGGACCCTACAGCAACGTGGAGACCGCCGTCCACTCAGCGAGCCTTTTGACTGGGCTGAGGCCCCTCACTATGATAACACAGGGTTTGACGCGGAAGAGTCTCCTCTGGACCCCCCATCTAATACCAGCCAGGGAAACCCTCCACTGGGCTCCAAACCCCGCAGCCAGTCGGCCCATGGACGCCGCCCTCTCCTCAGGCAAGATCGAATTGTAGGAGTCCCCCTGGAGCTGGACACCCAGACACTCTCCTATCATGGTAACCAACGTTCTAATCCGGACAGTGATCCACAGTCCTCTGGGCCTCATTCCCAGAACCCCTGGCAGAATTGGACTAGGACCCCAAGCCCGCTGGAAGATAGGACTGCTTTCCCTTCAAAGTTGGACCTAACCCCAACGTCAAGCCCCAACCCCGATCGGAAGGACATGGACTCAAGGTAAGGAACAGGAAATCAGACGGTTTTAACTCGGAAAATTGTTTGTATTGCTTCATTAGTCATTTTTTGCATTATTTGAATGAGTAACTATGAAGTTATTAAATTATTACTTAAAAAATTGCAGGGCATTTTATTTTTGTTTGTTACGTGTATAGCGAAGACTAATTTGTTTATTTTCTATTTCATCCAATATCCAAATCGGTTGGATTTAAATCCACTTAGAAAGATACAGTGGGGGGGGGGGCGTGATCCTGCATCCTGCCAACAAGGTTTTGGATCAAGCGACAGTCACTCTGCTCCTGGGAAACACCTGCCCAAATATTTGGAGTCTTGCACAGAAATGTTCAACTGGTCCAACAAATACATACAGTGGAATATAACTGCCTAACTTACTGAGATCATTTCACCGCAATCACACAGCTTCATTAGCATCTGTATTTTACTACTGCAATTCTAATATAGCTTTTTCAATTATTATTAGTTAATCCATTAACCGCCTCATTGACTTGTCTCATGTATTTGCTGCAAGGCTGGATCCAGGTTCAGGGCCTTTGCCCGGAAGCTGGACATATCACAACAATCAGGGAGATCAGAACAGGAAAGATCAGCTCACTGTCGGCGGGGGCAACAAGGTAACTGTTGTGATGAGTAAAAGCTCAGACCGCCTGTCCCCCATGATGAAGGAGACAAGATCCAAGTTCAAGAAGTCTCAGAGCATAGATGAGATCGATATTGGCTCCTACAAAGTCTACAGGTATGATTTGACCTAGTTTTTTAAAGCAAGTTTTTTTTGTGTGGTTGGACCGTAAATGGTTTTCTCTCTTTGCAGTATTCCCATGGAAAGCTATAGTTCATCCATTGAGCAGCAGACTAGCTTGGACCGCTCCGAGCTCCCTGGCTCTATGGAACAGACCAGCATGTCACGATCTCAGTCTGCCCCCATGTTAGATGATGAGATGATCTTTCCAGGACATGGAGCCAACCACAATCCAAAGCCTGCCATTCCCCAAAAGGCCTATCACTTTGACCAAAACTACAACCCACAGGTCAGGCAGTTTCTCTCTTTTATGAATTCTGATTATTATTATTATTACAATTAAATGAAATAATCTTCATTTAAAATTTTTTACCCAATCAGGTGACCATGGATCGTCGAGTCCCTCCCCCGTTTCCCAACACACCAGATTACGTTAACCATTCATCAAAGGTTATGGACTACTTGAATCAACCAGGAAAGACACTGCCCAAAGAGCTAGTAAGCCCGCGGTATCGGGCATACCCGCCACTGGAGATGTTTTCTTTCCCTCAAACACCAATCAGTCAAGACGGCCCACCCAGCCAGCAGCATCAAACAATCTCAACGCAGCGCTCCAGGCCAGGGTTTCTGAGGAGAGCCGATTCTCTGGTGAGCTCTACGGAGCTCGCTTTGTTCCGCAGAGTTCATGAAGCCCAGCAGGAGGCGCTGCTACAGGAAGCTCAATACAAACAGCAGGTGGGGGGGGCATATCAACTAGGCTCATTAATTGACTAATGCATGTGCTAAAAAAGCTACTTGTTGAAAATCAAACCAGTCACTTTTTAAATCTGGAGCTCTCATATATCTTCTTAGTTTCATTGCATGGCCTGATGAAACCTTTGCCCCTTTTTACTCTCTCAGTCAGACCCCCCGCATTATAGTCGTGCTCTTGCCTATTCCTCCCCCATGGACCACTCTGCACTCACCAACATGGCTGACAACCAAAATCAAATGATGCACAATAAAAGGAACGGTCGCTATGACGACGACTATCCCACTTACCAAGAACAGAAGAAGCCAATGATTGGTTACCCAACCAAAAGTCTAACTCAACGTCGCCCCCTGTCAGCTAGGAGCTACAGTACTGAGACCTATGGAGCCTCCCAGGTAAGGCTATCTCTGTTACCTGAGCCATGTGTATTTGAGGATATTTCATTTTCTTTTATTGTACTTTCTTCACCTGATCCCACCGGGTTGTTGGGCATGACTGGGCATTACAAGTTCACTATGCTTTGATTTCACAGGTCTGGGTTATTTCAGCAGCAAACTAAGCACAGTGGTGCTTTGCTGCATCCTAAATTCCAAGACAGTCCCTTATCTATAAATAATCCCCTCCGGTTGTTCTGGGCTTGCCTCGAGTCAGACATTTCTAAAATAGTCACAAAGACGTGTCCAGCAGCATACTGATTAGATAGACAAAGCTCTTCATCTGGCACCTTTCATCACGAAGAAGTAGGGCAAACAAAGAAAACTATGGCTTGGAAATTATGTATTACACTCGTGGCTCCGGTCCTATTCTTGCTGACTTCAACCGAAACTCAAAAGTGAATACGCAGTACAAATACCCTCATCCTCACAGGGCTAAGCTCCACTGCCTCGTGCAAATCTTACAACGTTCATGTTTTACGGCCTCCTTTTTGTTAGGCTCGTCCCGTGTCTGCTCGTCCCACCATGGCTGCTCTGCTGGAAAAAATGCCACCTGACTACACCCTGGCAACCTGTCCAGAGAAATCTTCCGAGGACACCATCAAAGTAAGGCCCGTGGTGCCGCAGAAACCTGAAGACATCACTTCCAAGATGCCAGCCGACTGGAGGCAACAACTTCTCAGGCACATAGAGGCTAAACGATTGGACAGGGTACGTGGATGCAATGCAGGCACTCGCCATGAAAAGTACACCCCTCACATGACACACACAAACACACAGCATTGGGAAGCCCTCCCTGTTTGCATCAGTGTAAGTCTGTGTTGTAAGGTTGACCAGATTTGTGTGCGGCTGCATGTGTTCACTCCACACCGTCGCTGTGTCAGCCTGACTTACTGCACCAGTATCACATTTCCTTACATGCAACTCAACTGAATCTCCATTGTGATAAACAATCAAGTCTTTTCATGTCCTAACTCTTTTTCTAAACAAGTGAAAAGTCACCAAGACATTTCTAAACAGAACAAGGTTTTAGCTTGTTGGAAACCTTTAAAACGAGTTGCTAATTCGACGCTGCGCCCAAACTAAGAGACTTTGCTGTAATTTTCACTTGCTTTAAAAAAAGACAAGAGATCCCCTGAATCATTGTCAATTAAGAGGAAATGTTGAAGATCCTACAATGCCATGACTTTTTTCTAATTCACAAAAGAACCTAAAAATACAACTGCCGACTCTACCCAAACGTAAAACATTTCATTTGAGATTCCATGAACTGATATCAGATATTTTACATATACTATAACTGTCAGTGCGTTTGAATTCCTAAGCAGCAACACAATTCTTGAGACATTACAGTTAACATTTTAGTAAATATTAAATAAAACCTAAGCTGTGTTTCCGCTATAGGAGCTTTATGAAATTTTCGGGAGGGAGAAAGGTGACATGGAAAATACGACGACTCGGTCCTCGCAGCCGTTGTGTCTCCTTACAAAATCGTCCTTTTCAGGACCTTGCTGGAACGACAGCGTATTGCAACCATTTTGGCAGTAATTGATCAGAATCAGAAGAGTTTTATTGCCATACATTACGTACAAGAATCACGACATTAGGAATGTGCTGCGGTACTGCGATCAAAGGGAATCCACGGATAATAACATTACAAAAGTTATTTCTGTCAAACAAAGTATGCCACAACTTAATCCATTCAGGGGACAAGGAGAACAGCTGTATGATGCTTATTATTATTTACAAGTCCAGGAGCAACTAAGCCAGGTCACCATCAGTCTGTGATTTCGTAGCCTCCTTCAACTCCCTCGAATGAGTGTAGGCCATGTCAGGGCTATTCAGGTTTTAGCTCTTTGCTTTGTCTCTGGAGATGACCAAAAAGCAAAATTCTTCTTTTTCTTCTTCTTGTGCCTTTTGTTGACAGTCGAAGAATTAAAAAAGTTAGCTGCTAGCCTTTATATCAGCTATCGGCAGAGTAAACAGTGTTACAACTCGTCTATGAGGGGCCAGGCCGCAACATAGAGTTGGTCCACCCTTAACCACCGATCCCAAGCAACCACACCAAAGGAAACTATTAACAATAATTTATTTACAAAAGTGCACTAACTAAGGGTGAGGGAGGATTAAAAGTTCAGGGTGATCCAAGGCCAAAATAGCAAAACACCTCAAACTCAAACAACCATCTTACCTAGAAATTTAAGGAACCAAGAGACAAACCAAACTTACCTCCCTGGCAAACCAAATGGGAGAAAACTGGGATAAAATAAAAGGCAGTTCACCCTTACAAATCCTAAAACTGATTACTATTTTCACACAGGCCACAAACGAATGGTGGCTGGTTGGCATGGGCAGGAAAATGGAGGGCACAGCTCTTCTGTAATGTACCAGTGGTCCTATTTTCACCAACAATTCAACCAGAGGTTAACCTTTCATTTGCACACACAAAAACACCGTCTGTCTGGCCTCCGAATCCAAAATAAAGCTCTGCCCCAGTTCTTGGTACTGCAAAGAAGCCATAATAGCTTTGCTCAAGGCCTCAAACAGCAGTCAGACTGCTGCATCCTCACTCTAAATGAAAGCCAACCTCCTCAAAGTTCCTACGTGACTTTACAACTTATAAGCTGAAATAATCATATGTGTTGAATGAACAAGATGTTAAATCAAATGTTTGAATGATTTGTGCTTTAATCAATGTTCTCATACACATTATATTAATTAATTAATTATTAGTATTAATTATTAGCAGGTCTGCTCCTCCCAGTCACCCAATCAGGAACACCTGACCATCTACCAATTACAGAAGGGGACTTGCACATTAAAATTTACATTTTTAAAAGAACACAAAAAAATTCTAAAGAACAGAAAACAATCCATGCGTACATAACAACAGCTAAAGCAAGTAGAGAGCTCCACTTTGCGGATCTATCGATCCCACAAAACTGATAAGTGCCGTTCATGGTCAGCAGAGTGCTGCAGAGTGCTGCCCAATCTGAAGTTGGTAAAGTTTCCACCTCAATAATCACTGAAACACATTTTTAAAGGAATAGCTTAAGCTCTGAATCGTGTCACCCGACAGCACAAGGATCTTTTATAGGTTTATTCACATATAAATCAATGTGTTTGCTGAAGTGTTCCTGTATGTTTCTTCTCTGAAAGCTGTTGGAATGAAATGAGCCACCTCTTGTTGCTTGTATGACACAATGTTATGTGCGTATTGACCAGTCACTAGCTAACATTTCTCTGTGCTTTCAGCAACTCTGCACTGTTGTTGGTTTTATCAGTGTTTTTGCTGTTTGTTTGTTTGTTTGTTGTTTCTTTTGTGGAGCTGTGTTGGCTCTCAATGTTGGCTCCACCTCTCTCCCCTCCCCTCCCCCTCATTCACCCGTGTCGTGTGATGTTGTCTCCTCCAATCAGAGTGGTGTCCTAAAGCACAACACGCTCACGCTGGGCATGTTCTATCAGGGCGGGGGTCACGGCCAGGGGCGCAGCAGCAGTTTGAACTTTAACCTTTACAATAACACTAGGCATGAGCCCCCTGCTGGCCGCTGGCTGCCACTACCTCCTCCTCCATCTGCCATCGCTGTGAGTATCCCACTAAGAACAATGAAACCCTTAGCTCTATTGTCGCACGCAGCTGTAGACTTAGAGGGAACTGCAGCTGCTGCTCCTTTAATAGTGTCATTTGTTGTTTGTGTATGTTTCATCTTAAATATTATTTATTAGTGTTTATACCTACATCTACTATCTCAGTCAGCAAAAGTGGCACCATCCACCAAACTGTTGCTATCGCAGTCTATGGAGGATCTAGTTAAGGTGCTACAAATTATGACACTTTTATCAAAGACGTCTAGGTAAAACCTTGTTTTTTGGCTTTAAAGCGAGGATGTTTGGCTGTTTGTGAAATGTTTTTTTCTGCATAACAATTATAAATTATAAATTAACTAATGCTGCTGCATCACAAACGCTGCTACTCTGTGTATATTTGTAAATATTACTGCTGATTTTGCATTTATTTTATTCGGTAATTATTTTCCTGTATTCTTTTACAATTTGCACCAAAGGGAGTGGCGCTCCACTTTCGCTGTACCTTGTACAGAGACAATAAAGGTTATTCTATTCTAATTTCTTTCTAATGAACAGCTTCTATTTAGAGAAGTAGCGTTCACAACTTTGTAGACTAAAGAGCAGATGACTAGACCAAAATATCCAAACTCGAAATAAATGTTGCTGTCTTAACTCATTCGATGCCAATGACGACTTAAGTTAGCATTTGCATTTTTTTTTACTGTGTGGGTGTCGGAACGAGCCCCCGCACCATGAGAACAAACATCCCAGCTCTAAAGCCGATCTTCATCTGCGTACGTCACACGTCACGTGATCAGGAAGCAGAAAATCCATGTGTTAGGAGATCGTTTTGGGCCGTCCCTGTAAAAAAAAAAAGTGAGGCACGAACCGTAAAAGCTTCTGCCGATCACAATTCAACAACGGATCATGAAAGAACGGATAACGCTCGAAACGCGCGGATTCTTCCTGATCTAAGAGGTGAGTCTCCTTTTTGTTTTGGTTGTTTTGGCGGCGACATCATCCTACGTTCTGTGACTCTTAAAAAAACTGTAAAAACGGTGAGAAACGCTGGCAGCGAATGAGTTAAAGGGGACATATAATGCAAAACTCACTTTTAAATGCTTTTGTGGATCTCTACTGCCCCTATAAACACTCCACACATGAATAAAAACAGTTTTCTCTCAATCTTTAGTTTGAGGAATTGTAAGCCTTAAGCAGGTCATCAAGCTTTGCAGAAGCCTGTTAATCACCTACCAATTAAAACCAGGTGTGTCGAAACAGAGAAACATCTGGGTTCTAGAGGCCCATACAATCTGTTTCAATATAAGATAAGAATACCTTTATATGTCCCTCAGTGGAGAAATAACATAATTTAACTTTCCGTTCAACATGATTGTTTTAGATTATTTCACTTTAGAGTTTTTACATATTGCTCCTTTAAATGTAAAGAGTTACAGCATAGTTCCTATTTAAAACAACCAACTCTCCAAACTCAAGCAAACAAAAGCTGGTTCCTGAATTTTAACTCAGACATTGTGTTTCTTTTCAGTAAAAGTCTGTGTGTTTCTCTCAGACCCCCTCTCAGCAGGGTGCAATGCTGGATAATGACCAGGAGGGGGTGTCAGGAAACAACCAGTGGGCTCCTTACTCACTTGGAAGAAGGGATGTTCCACCTGACAACCTTATGAAGAAGGTAAGAACTGGATGTAAAATTCTGTTTCTACCCTATGAAAGGCTTCTCTCATAGAGTGAAACATCAAACAGGTCAGAGAGTGGAATAGCTAGCACGTTAATTTTAGCTAGTGATCATGACGGTGTGCTGACTGATTTGTCCCACCATGTCTCTGACTTCCACATCGTCCGTCCACAGAGCGGACATTCACACAACCCTTCACACCAGTCACACAACACCATGATTGTCACTTCCTCCTCTTCCTCCTCGGCCACTCAGCCTCATCGTGTGGTGGGGCAGCAGGGTTACGACGGCATGATGAGTAAAGGTGGACAATACCAGCAAGGAATGGCTCTGTCAGTGGTTACCTCTGGTGGGCAGTACCAGGGCAACGTTTCTCAAGGTAAATGATCAAAGAACAGAAATGTTTGCTTTGTAAAATAATTCTCCAAGTCATTAAGACACAAAAGATATATTTATAGGTGATCGGTCTCATTTTTGTTCCATACAGCTCTTCCTTCTCCTGGTCAGGCCTACCCAGGTGGTGGCTTGCCCATGGGCCTGTCTTCATCTGGGAACCAACCTCAGTACAACCCCCACACCTCCCATCAGCAGCCCCTGCCTGCTACCAACCCCCAATACCATGGCAACCAAGGCATGGTCCACAGCAACCAGGTTGTCATGACCACCCACACTAACCCGCGGCCTCAGAGCGCCCGGTGCCTGTTGCAGACCAAAGGCCAGAAGAGCACGGACGGTTTTCAGGAACAAGTACGTCTGTCTGTCCACCTGTCTGCCTTAAGTAAACACGTGAAATACAATATTCTAGTGTTAGGTCGAAAAACAGCAACAATTACGCTGAGTGCTTCATGAGTGTGAAAGAGTACAAATACCTCTGGTGCTCTTCAGTTGAGGGATCCATGTGTAACTTGAGAAAAGGGATCAGAGGCACTCAGGAGGATAATTGAAAAGAAAGACATATTTTTAATCATTCTCCTCCTGAGTGCCTCAGATCCTTTTTCTCAGACATTTGTTGTTTGCAAATAGGGGCTTTGCTCAAATAGGGAATACTATTTATTACTTTCAAAGCACAAATCCAGAGTTTTTTTTATCAATGGTACCATCTAGAGCCTGAAAAATGTATTGCACCTTCAACTGTTCTCCCTACTTCGCGCCTCTAGCTGGGCAACAGAGCCAAAACACATTGTTTAACAATTATTAGTCTTACATTATCTTGTTTATTCAAAAATATATTTGTATTTCAAAGACTTACTTGTCCATCAGAAATGTGGCTAACTCTACGTTCGTCTAGGCACGTGCTCAAACATTCATGCACAATCTGTGATTGACATTTGTACGTAAGCGGATGTCTAATGCACTCAATTAAAGTCCCTTTAGTCACCATCACACACTGGTGAAATGACATCATGGTGAACTGCAGCAGTGGCTCCACTTGAAAACTATTTAGTGGTTTAACCACCAGTCCAACCCCTTAAAGCTGAGTGTCAAGCAGAGAGGCATCGGGTCCCATTTTTAAAGTTTTTGGCATGACCCAACTGGGATTTGAACCCTGATCTGCCAGTCCCAGGGCGGATACTCTACCACTAGGCCACAGAGAAGGTCAAACTGCATGGGTCTACATGGGACAAGGAAAGAGCTTAGAAAAAAATATTGACATGTTTCCTACATTATATCACAGTACAGGGTCAGATTCTAATAATTCCTACGTAACTCCTGAAAGGAGGAAAACTCTTGATTGTAGCTTTAAAGAAAAAAACACTGATAAAAGTTGTGTCTCCATTGTCGGAACTTCAGAGTAAGTTGTGAGAGATGAGATGGCTCGGTCCTGTCAGCTGTTGTATCTCCATTCAAATTCAGCTCTTTCAGGACATTCGAGTGGTGTCACTCACGGGCCAAAAAGCATCAACAGTAAAGCCTGCCACACACAAAAGCAAATGGCCTCGAATGATTGTTAGCTCTGCAGATACCTCAATGTGTGCAACTAATTTTCAAAGTTTTCCACCTCACGAGACTCTGAGGTGAAAATCAAACCGGTTTGATATTTTTCGCCTCACAGGGGGTAGAAACTCACCGTGTGCACACTGCGTGAGCTGGCGACTGAGCTGGAATATTCTAGTGACCAATCAAAAGCGCATTCTCCGCTCACATGATTTCAAGATGGCAGCTCCCTGTCTGTGTGTCGGGAAAAATAAACAAAATGGAGACAGAGCTGCAAATGGAGGAAATGCTTCTACTTGCTTTGTTGATGAGGCGTCACCACTACCGTTATTTCAAGATTAGGAAAGTATGGGTACGGTGGCTGCAAAGCAGGGCCAGGCATGGAGTTTATGCCAATCTACTCCAAGAGATGTACCTTGAAAACCCAGAATCCTTCCGACAGTACCGCCGTCTGGATTCTGAATCCTTCAAGAGGGTAGTGGAAACAGGGGGCCCTTCGATCGACAAGGTACACGGTGAGTTTCTACCCCCCGTGAGGCGGAAAATATCAAAACGGTTTGATTTTCACCTCGGCCTCTCGTGAGGCAGAAAACTCACTGAAAATTAGGCGCACAGCAAGGTTTCTGCTGATCTAACAGTCATTCGAGGCCATCCGCTCAGCAGTTTGCTCTTGTGTGCGGCGGGCTCTGCATTTAAAGTTTTATTCTGTCAAAGCAATTTATTCCATTCGGAGGACTGGGAGAGCAGCTGTGGGATGTATAATGTAGCATTCAATGACCAGAAAAAGCACCGATTTGTACGCTGCTCTGTGAGACAACAAAGCCTCGTGAATTACGTCGTTGTGGATGCTTCGGTTTTCAGTGTTGGGAGTTCAGCAACGGCCATTTTAACCCTCCCACTGTCTTCATGGGTGACTCCGCCAGGAAAGTTGACCATTGACCCTTGAGGTCCACATGGCAGGGGTGAGGAGTGAGCACCACCTCAATCCTGCTCAATGGTCAACCTTCCTGGCGGGGCCACCCATGAAGACAGTGGGAGGGTTAAAGCAGTGCAAATGGTTGCTTGTGCTTCCATTCTCCTACTCGAGCAACTCCTCTAAATTTATTAGCTGCTTGTTTTGAATGACGACTGCTGATGTTATTTCCTGGTACTGAGGTACAACCAATCAGCATGAGTTAACCAAAAGTTCTGTTCAGGGACTCTACTGGAATTTTCTGAGTATGTCCCCATGTTCAAGTACTCTGTTGGTTCTTGAAAACAGCCCATTCAGCTGGCCCAGTGATGCAGAGACACGCGCATGCCGGGAAGTTCTGGTCAAATCACCCTGAAATTCGGATAGTGGAAACACGCCTAAAGAAACCTATTTTTGGCCTTTACATCTCGTAGTGTTTTTATTTTTACTCCTTAAATGCTCAATTCTACCAGGTGATTGCTTTGTTTCTCTGCTACCTGTTACCAAAGCAGTGGACTGAATCTGCAGACGTGTGTGGTAAATGAAACACACGATGATGTCAAATGAGATCCTGATGTTTGCAAATAGATTGTGATGACTTTTATTAAAGTCGGAGCAGTAAACGAGCAACTAATCCAGACAAAATGTGGCTGTAATTAGGACATCCAAATATAATTTAGCCATCAAAGAGCAACAGCCGGTGCTTAAAGCAATCCAGAAAGAGCCACAGAGGTGTCCTTCTAAATCGGACACGCTCCACAGATGGAGATCACTGTACCAGTTCAGATACCAACATGAAGCCATTTGCACCAGTCTGCACAGCCAAACCTCCTCAGGGGGTTTCTTTCCCCCTTCCTAGCATGAGATGGCTTCTATTATGTTAAACTGAAAGACAGTGACGAGTTTATTTGTGGCACAGTTGTTCTTGCCAAAGAGACGAAGACTTCCAATTAGCTGCCAACACGTGTTTATTTATTCTGTGCTTGGAGAGATGTTTTCTGACTTTGTATTTAACTTTCCTTGTGTGTTTTTCTGCTCTCCTTGCTTCTCTCCTCTCCTTCTGTAGTTGTGTGTAAGAATAGAGAAGAACCCGGGTCTCGGTTTCAGTATCTCTGGTGGCATCAGCGGCCAGGGGAACCCCTTCAAACCCTCTGACATGGTACGACCTGACCCGGCCTGTCAGCCAATCACAGCCTCTCCAGCTTTACCTCAGAGTTGCTATGGAAACTGCTGCTTGTTGCCGCAGTGTTTCGTCTGTCTCTCTGTCTGCCTGCCTGTAGGGCAGAAGCTGGTTAACTTCTGAAACTGGATTATAAAAAAAAAGAACAAGTGAAATTTGGGATCATCTCTGCAGTGAGAAAAGTTTTTACGGGATTAATTAGCCCTAAATTTTATAAACGTGTGATGATATTTGAGTTTATTTATTTATAGATTTATAATCTGATTCTGGTGGGGCTCATAAGTGTTTTAAACATCATCAAACATAGCAAGATTTGCCAAACTTTTCTGATTTTGACATCTAAGTTGAACGTCTGTTCAAAAAGTTTGATGGGGTTGCAGATCCCTCAGGCCTGTTGTACAAGGCGGTCTGTCCTAGAAACATGCAGCTATAAGGAACGACGCTGTTCACAAAGCTCTGGGAGCTATTTTTAAAAGGCTCCTTAGTTCTGGGACACTGTGGGCGATTTTAGATGTTCAACACTTTGATCTGAAGATGGAACGCATGACAAAATTTACCGACTGGTATTCTGAAGGACTGTCAAAGTGACAGGACAGCTGGTCCATGAGACGACGAGTTCTTTAAACATTCAGCCGCCGTGCAGCCCATGTGACAAACGGTGGAGTTACACAAACTGTCAATTCATCATTTAACTTTCATTTTTAAGCTGACGACTGGTGATGCAGCTGCTGACGGGAGCGGTTTATTTTATCATTCCCTTCACACTTGGATCCATGAGGCTTCCACAAGCTGCAATATGTCTTTTAATAATGCTGTTTAAGAGGCAGCAGATGGAGCCCATGCAGATTAGTGCTTTTATTTATTTATTTTTGCATGAGCAGGATTTTAGCTAAACATTCATCAAGAATGCACAATACACATTCCCATCCATGTTAGTGTGGAACAATAATAACGTTTTCTTTAGATTTAAAAGGTTTTGGCCAGATGCACAACTAACAGGGTTACTTTGATCACTGTTATTTGTCTCTGATAACGTTGCAGAGGAGCAGTTACTTTTGTTTTTCCATCCTATTTAATATTTTTCATTTGCAAATATAGTTATTGGACAGTACTATGTCTGACACTAGAAAAAACTGAGTCTGTCCGTTGGGGTTTAAAATAACTAAAGTTATTTCTAATGAAATTTTGGTATCAAGCGGGGCATTAAAGCAGGTGCTATAACACTCCACCTGTGAGAATAAAACTGTAAGGCTGGTTTTCAGCATTTAGACATCAATTCTGATTGCTTCACAGTCGGACTGGACATGGGGGGGGAAAAAAGAAAAAACTGAGCCTTGTAAAGGAATTACTACAGTCGACCTCAATGAATTTGATTTTCCAGAGCCCCAAATCCCTAAACCCACTCATAGAGCAGCAGAAGCTGTTCCACAGCACACTAGCTCCCTCTAGTGTTCAGCTTCTTATTTGCCTGCATAAACATGGCGGTCTGTTGATATTTAACTATTCCACAAAAAGAAAAGATGATCAACAGTTGTTGCTGTGAGGTAGTTGGATCTTCAGCATCATTATTATGAGTATAAAAAAACTAAAAGAAAAGAACAAATTAAATAAATATAAAGTTTTTCTTTCAGCTTTGAAAGTTTTAAGTTTAGATTCACCTTAAAAGGTTCTACAAATGAAACCCTCTGGAAGTCATTATCTGGTTTCTGAAAAGAAATAACAATGATCCTCTAAGTTTGACTTGAAAGACCACCTGAGGCTCACTGGGTCAGCTTCACTTCTGGCTAATTAGGACTCTGAGAAGAGACCCAATTCCTGCGTTGACTGGATTGAGATCACAGCCTTTGATGTATTAGCTTCTTAGACTTGGTTTAGGAGCAGACGATGAGGGGTTTAAAGATCAGACATAGATTTTATTAATCTAATTCCTAAATCTAGGTCAGGCACATTCTGAAATGTGACTGTCTGCTTCTGCTTTTTTGTCGGACGTACAGATGTGGTGCAGTTTTTAAGCTGCTGCTGATGGCAGACATGTTAGCTGTTTGTCATCTTTTGAGATCAGTGTTCTTCTGAACTCCTTAGACCTCAAACTCAGCCGAAATGGCAGTGGCACCCTTAGAAAGCTGTCAATGGGCAGGACAGATGGGGCCAGTGAAAATTTTGGGGTGCCACACTAAATCGGTTCCTGCATTGCTACAATCAGCCTCTGCATCCAACACATTCACCTCAAATTTGTTAAACATTTGAGAAAATGTTATTAACTCATTCGCTGCCAACCATTTCCCGATCGCTAAAGACCTTTGCTGACATTGTTTCTCGCCATTTTTACTGTTTTTTTAAGAGTCACAGAACGTTGCGCGCTAGGATGATGTCGACGCCAAAACAACCAAAACAAAGCGGAGACTCACCTCTTGCATCGGGAAGAATCTGCCCGTTTCAAGCGTTATCCGTTCTTTCATAATCCGTTGTTGAATTGTGATCGGCAGAAGCTTTTCTGGTTCGCGCCTCACTTTTTTTTACAGCAGCGGCCCAAAATGATCTCCTAACACATGGATTTTCTGCTTCCTGATCACGTGACGTGTGACGTACGAGGCTTCAGAGCTGAGATGTTTGTTCTCTCGGCATGGGCGCTCGTTCCGATGCCCACACAGTAAAAAAATGCAAATCATTGGCAGTGAATGAGTTAATGTACATTTAATTTTCCTGTTGTTGTTTCAACAAAAATATCCACCAAAACTATCGAGTATTTACACAATTTTGTAATGGTGTGCCTCAGTGACATGTACACTGAACAAAAATATAAATGCAACACTTGTTTTGCTCCCATTTTTCATGAGATGGACTTAAAGATCTAAAATTCATTCCAGATACACAATATCACCATTTCCCTCAAACATTGTTCACAAATCAGTCTAAATGTGTGATAGTGAGCACTTCTGCTTTGCTGAGATAGTCCATCCCACCTCACACAGGTGTGCCACATCAAGATGCTGATCTGACATCATCATCATCATCATCTGACAGGTATACCTTAGACTGCCCACAATAAAAGGCCACCCTGGAATGTGCAGTTTTGTCTCACAGCAAAATGCCACAGATGCCACAAGCATTGAGGGAGCGTGCAATTGGCATGCTGACAGCAGGAATGTCAACCAGATCTGTTGCTCGTGCATTGAATGTTCATTTTTCCACCATAAGCCATCTCCAAAGGCGTTTCAGAGAATATGGCAGTACATCCAACCGGCCTCACAACCACAGACGACGTGTAACCACACCAGCCCAGGACCTCCACATCCAGCAGGTTCACCTCCCAAGATCATCTGAGACCAGCCACTCAGACAGATGCTGAAACAATTGGTTTACATAACCAAACAATTTCTGTATAAACTGTCAGAAACCGTCTCAGGGAAGCTCAACTGCATGCTCGTCGTCCTCATCGGGGTCTTGACCTGACTCCAGCTCGTCGCCGTAATAGACTTGAGTTGGCAAATGCTCACATTCGATGGCTTCTGGCACGTTGGAGAGGTGTTCTCTTCACGGATGAATCTCGGTTTACATTGTTCAGGGCAGATGGCAGACAGCGTGTGTGGCGTCGTGTGGGTGAGCGCTTTGCTGATGTCAATGTTGTGGATCGAGTGGCCCATGGTGGTGGTGGGGTTATGGTATGGGCAGGCATCTGCTATGGATGAAGAACACAGGCGCATTTTATTGATGGCATTTTGAATGCACAGAGATACCGTGATGAGATTCTGAGGCCCATTGTTGTGCCGTAGATCCATGAACATCACCTCATGTTTCAGCAAGATAATGCACGGCCTCATGTTGCAAGGATCTGTACACAATTCACGGAAGCTGAAAATGTCCCAGTTCTTGCATGGCCAGCATACTCACCGGACATGTCACCTGTTGAGCATGTTTGGGATGTGCTTGACCTGCGTAAATGACAGTGTGTACCAGTTCCCACTAATATCCAACAACTTCGCACAGCCATTGAAGAGGAGTGGACCAACATTCCACAGGCCACAATTGACAATCTGATAAACTCTATGCAAAGAAGATGTGTTACACTGCATGAGGCAAATTGTGGTCACACCAGATACTGACCGGTTCTGAGTCCCCATACCCCCAATAAAGCAAAAAACTGCACATTCCAGGGTGGCCTTTTATTGTGGGCAGTATAAGGTACACTTGTGCACTACTTTGATGTCAGATCAGCATCTTGATGTGGCACACCTGTGAGGTGGGATGGATTATCTCAGCAAAGCACACATTTAGACTGATTTGTGAACAATGTTTGAGAGAAATGGTGATATTGTGTATCTGGAATGAATTTTAGATCTTTAAGTCCATCTCATGAAAAATGGGAGCAACAACAAAAGTGTTGCGTTTATATTTTTGTTCAGTGTAAATTATGATTCATCAAATAAATTACTTATTAAAAAATATATCTGTCGGCTTTAATATTTAAATCTTGATTAAAAAACAGGAATGGATTGTTTGTCTGACCGTGAATGTGATTTATTGAGGGGGGTTGGGGGATGGTCTTCCTGGAGAGGGGTGCATTGAGGGGGCCAAAAATTTCCAGGGGTGCCCATGGCCCCCTCTTGGGGCACCTCCGCAGAATGGAGCAAATGTTTCCAGGTTTTTTTGCAGTTTGCTGCGGCTCTACGTGTGTGTTTGTCTGATTGTTGTGACTAATGTAACACTGTTTCAGCCGATAAACTCACCTGTAAAGTGCAGTGAGCTTCATATAAACTATCATTTCTCAGTTTCTGGCTACAAATCTGTATAAGCATAAATGTGCAAGCTAAATTACCCCAGTTGGTTAGATTCCAGCGCACACGTATGAGGCTCACTGTATGAATGTGCGTGTTCCCACATATTGCAGCTTAACTAACACTCCTAACGTGCAGTAACTGTGTTTGTTGCTGCAATCACTCACTCCTGTAGTGTGTGGGTGCTGCTGCACTTGCACTACTACATCACATTTGTTTTAGTTATCTTGTGTCACTCCTCTTTGGCACATGTATCTGTCTACTTCACTACGGCGTTCAACACGTCCCCGGCCTGTTGAATCGAGTGGAGTTCCCGTAGCCGCATTGTCCGACACTCTCTGTGTTCCCAAAACATCTTTCAGCTCTTCGGTGAAACGATGTTGGTGTTTTTACAATCTCTGCCTTGGGTTATGGATAGAGGGTTGAAATTTCTTCTTACACCTACTAACTCCTCAAAGTCAGAACCCATCCCACACCTATTTTTCTTCCCATAATCTATAAATGATTACTTAACTATGACTTTTTCCATGTTCTAACCTCTGCAAGGTTCTTATCCATTAATTATATATATATATATATATATATATATATATATATATATATATATATATATATATATATATATATATATATATATATATATATATATATATATATATATACACACACACACATAATAATAATAATGATAAAAAGACGAGACATTATTTTTGGGAGGAACCAAAACTTTCTTAAATGCTTTGTGAAGCATTCAAATGGAACATGCTAATATTCTATTTTTGTGAATGTCTAACATTGTTTCCGGCATAATTTGCATTCCTCCACGATTTTATAAAGGGCCAAATAGTTTCATTATTTTTGCCAGAAAACTTTTTTTATGTGGGGTTGGATATTCAGATGAGCATGAGAAAGGCAAAGATTCTAAACCATCTTGTCCCTGTGTTGTCCTAACTGTGTATCATTTTGACTTATAGGGTATCTTTGTTACTAGGGTACAGCATGACGGGCCCGCCGCCTCCGCCCTGCAGCCTGGAGACAAGATACTGCAGGTAACGTCCTCCCACTTGTCTCCAAACAGATCGCTACATCCTACCCTCTTCCGACCAGCTTTTTAAACATAGAGGCAGGACATTCAGCAGGAAAAAAATAGCTTTTTAAGATCTTGTTTCCTTTATTTCGATTTCCCTGCTAGTTGAATTGACATCTTATGAAAATCAGCTGATTTTGAGGAAGTAAAAACACTTGTTGCTGCTTTATGTTCTGCCTCTTTGTCCCTACCATCCCAAAATCAGGCATGAGCTTCCTGCAGCACCGCTCCTCCAACTGTTACACTTTCTTTCATCATGATCTTGTGACACCCACCTCTGAGCAAAAAGACCAGATGGGTTTATAAGCTTGAAACCGCTTGTAGTATCAAACTGAGAATGTACGTGAAGGCTTCTTTTATTAGTCACTAATTATTTTTTATCAAGCTAATAGTTAAGATGGAGGATGTTTTTGTTTTAGTTGCATAAAACAATTTAATCAATGTGTGTGAATGTAAAAATGAAGAAATAAGGCTTGTTGCTTATTTTACCAAGACAGCAATCAGGCACCAAAATGACACCTAATAAACTAGATGAGCTATCTAATATTTGTTTATTAAGATAAATAAGCGGAGATATGTTTTCAGATCATGAATGTTGTCAGAGATAGGCATAACTTCAAGGCAACATTGTATAAAATAATTTATTTAGGAAAAATGTTTTTAATTAAATATTATAAATATTTTTATTTTATTAAATCTCAAATTAATTTTTGCAAACCTATTCCAACTTTCTACAAGTGTAGTGCCCTCTGCTGGGGAATCTACATTTAGAAAGGGTCCATTTTATTTCTTTGTTTCTATTATTTTATTATGAAAGAACATAATAAAATAAAACTGAATATTTGGTAGTTGTTATATTAACATTAAATAATAAATAATGAAGCTACAATTTGTTTATTATTATTTTATATGTTACGATTATTAAAACCTCAAGTAGAATTTTGATTTTACACATCTAAATAATACTCCTCCTTGAACCGTCACCTTATCGTGGTGGAGGAGTTTGAGTGCCCTAATGATCCTAGGAGCTATGTTGTCTGGGGCACTTTGTGCCCCTGGTAGGGTCTCCCATGACAAATTGGTCTTAGGTGAAGGGTGAGACAAAGAACGGTTCAGAGGATCTTTCATGGAGGTAAATTCAAAGAGTCGGAGTACCCGGCCCGGAGGGTTACCGGGGTCCCACCCTGGAGCCAGGCCTGGGGTTGAGGCCCGTGAGCGAGCGCCTGGTGGCCGGGCTTTCGCCCATGGGGCCCGGCCGAGCCCAGCCCGAGCTGGATACATGGGCTCATCCAACTGTGGACACACCACCCGCAGGAGGAACATGAAGGGTCCGGTGCAGTGTGGATGGGGTGGCAGACAGAGGCGGGAGCCTTGGCGGTCCGATCCCCGGACAAGGAAACTGGTTTTTGGGACATGGAACGTCACCTCGCTGGCGGGGAAGAAGCAGGAGCTTGTGGCAGAGGTTGAGCAGTACCGGCTAGATATAGTCAAACTCACTTCGACACATAGCATTGGCTCTGGAATCCAAGTCCTTGAGAGGGGGTGGACACTCTCCTTTGCTGGAGTTGCTCCGGGTGAGAGGCGGAGGGCTGGGGTTGGCTTTTTGTTAGCCCCAAGACTCTCTGCCTGTGTGTTGGGGTTCAACCCGGGGGACGAGAGGGTAGCTTCCCTGTGCCTTCACATCGGGGAACGGGTCCTAATTGTTGTTTGTGCTTATGGGCCAAATATCAGTTCAGAGTGCCCACCTTTTTGGAGTCCCTGGGACGAGTGCTAGATAGTGCTCCATCAGGGGACTGCATTGTCCTGCTGGAGGACTTCAGTGCTCACATGGGCAATGACAGCTTGACCTGGAGGGGTGTGATTGGGAGGAACGGCCCCTGATCTGAACTCGAGTGGTGTTTCGTTATAGGACTTCTGTGCAAGCCGCAGTTTGGCCATAACGAACACCATGTTCGAACATAAGGATGCCCATCGGTGCACTTGGTACCAGGGCAACCTAGGTTGCAGGTCGATTATAGGCTTTGTAGTCGTATCATCTGACCTGCTGCCATATGTTTTGGACACCCGAGTGAAGAGAGGAGTGGAGCTGTCAACTGATCACCACCTGGTGGTGAGTTGGATCAGATGGCAGGGGAAGATACTGCGTAGACCTGGCAGACCCAAACGCATAGTGAGGGTCTGCTGGGAACGCCTGGCAGAAGAACCTGTCAAAACAGTCTTCAACTCCTACCTCCAGCAGAGCTTTGACTGCGTCCCGAGAGCAGAGTGGGCCTTGTTCCACTCTAAGATTGTTGAGGCGGCTGTGGCTAACTGTGGTTGCAAGGTGGCCGATGCCAGTCGTGGTTGCAACCCCCGTACCCGCTGATGGACACCAGAGGTTTGGGGAGCCGTCAGGCTGAGGAAGGAGAGCTACAGGGCGTGGCTGGTCTGTGGGTCTCCGGATGCAGCAGACAGGTACCGGATAGCCAAGCGGGGTGCAGCAGTGGCAGTTGCCGAGGCAAAATCTCGGGCGTGGGAGGAGTTTGGTGAGGCAATGGAGAAAGACTATCGATCGGCTCCAAAGAGGTTCTGGCAAACTGTCCGGCGCCTCAAGAGAGGAAGGCAGCAACTCGCTCACACTGTTTACAGTGGGGATGGGGAGCTGCTGACGTCAACTGAGGCTATAGTCGGACGGTGGAAGGAATACTTTGAGGAGCTCCTCAATCCCACCTACGCGCATTCCGAGGAGGAACCAGAGGCGAGAGACCTGGGGATGGACTGTCCAATCTCGGAGGCAGAAGTTGCTGAGGTAGTCAAGCAACTACACAGTGGCAGAGCCCCGGGGGCGGATGAGATTTGTCCTGGGTATCTCAAGGCTATGGATGTTGTAGGGCTGTCGTGGTTGACACATCTCTGCAACATTGCGTGGTCATCGGGGGCAGTTCCTGTGGAGTGGCAGACCGGGGTGGTGGTCCCCATCTTTAAGAAGGGTGACCTGAGGGTGTGTTTCAACTATAGGGGGATCACACTCCTCAGCCTCCCTGGAAAGGTCTACTCCAAGGTACTGGAGAGGAGGGTCCGATCGATAGTTGAATCTCAGATTGAGGAGGAGCAACGTGGTTTTCGTCCTGGCCGTGGAACTGTGGACCAGCTCTATACCCTTGCAAGGGTGATGGAGGGGGCATGGGAGTTTGCCCAACCAATCCACATGTGCTTTGTGGATTTGGAGAAGGCTTATGACTGTGTCCCCAGGGGCACCCTGTGGGGGACGCTCCAGGAGTATGGGGTGGGTGGCTTTCTGTTAAGGGCCATTCAGTCCCTTTACCAGAGGAGCGTGAGTTTGGTCTGCATAGCCGGTAGTAAGTCGGACCTGTTCCCGGTGAGGGTTGGACTCCGCCAGGGCTGCCCTTTGTCAACGGTTCTGTTCATTACCTTTATGGACAGAATTTCTTGGCGCAGCCGTGGTGTGGGGTGTGTCGAGTTTGGGGGCAGGAGAATCTCGTCTCTGCTTTTTGCGGATGATGTGGTCCTCCTGGCTTCATCCAGCTCTGACCTTCAGCTCTTGCTTGGTAGGTTTGCGGCCGAGTGGGAAGCGGCTGGGATGAGGTTCAGCACCTCCAAATCTGAGACCATGGTTCTTGACCGAAAAAGGGTGGCTTGCCAACTCCGGGTCGGGAGAGAGGTCCTACCTCAAGTGGAGTTTAAGTATCTCATGGTCTTTTTCACAAGTGAGGGTAGGAGGGATCGGTAGATCGACAAACGGATTGGTTCGGCGTCTGCAGTGATGCGGACGCTGAGCCTATCTGTCGTGGTGAAGAGGGAGCTGAGCCAGAAAGCCAGGCTCTCGATTTACCGGTCGATCTACGTCCCAATCCTCACCTATGGTCATGAGCTTCGGGTAATGACCGAAAGAACGAGATTGTGGATACAAGCGGCCGAAATGAGTTTCCTCCGTAGGGTGGCCGGGCTCAGCCTTAGAGATAGGGTGAGGAGCTCGGACATTCAGGAGGGACTTTGAGTAGAACTGCTGCTCCTCCGGATCGAAAGGAGTCAGGTGAGGTGGTTTGGGCATCTGGTCAGGATGCCTCCTGGATGCCTCCCTGAGGAGGCGTTTCGGGCATGTCCTGCCGGCAGGAGGCCCCCAGATCGACCCAGGACACGTTGGAGAGGTTACATCTCCAATCTGGTCCGGTAACGCCTTGGGGTCCTGCCGGAGGAGCTGGTGGAGGTGGCCGGGGAGAGGACGGTCTGGAGCTCCCCAGTTGGGATGCTGCCCCCGCGACCCGGACCCGGATAAGCGGAGGAAGAGGAAGACGACGATCACGACATCTAAATAGAAAAATGTTATTTTAATTTGGATGCAACCTAAATGTTGATACTTCTTAAAAATGTTGCAGCATTATGTAAACAAAAATATCCAATGATGTTTTAATACACCTTAGCCCGTTTCCAATATCGGAGCTTCCGGGTAATTTTGCCCATTTTTGTGCTACACGTGTGGCATGGCAGCCTGAAAAAAAACACTCTCCGGGTCATTTCAAGGACTGACCGAGTTTCTACATTGGGGGCAGGTTCCCGGAAAGGCCTGGGTTGTGACGTCACATCACTGCTGAAGCGGTTGCTATATCCAAGGGCGTGCAAGTGCGCCTGGCTGCAGCATGCAGAAAGGGGCGGCGTCAGGCCAATTGTCACACTCAGGGCATGAGTTTGTCTTTAACGCTGCTTGGGACAATTATTAAATTATTCATGTATAAGTATTTGCCTATTTAAAGTTTAAATACAACATGCACTGTACTGTAAGGACACATGTTCTACATGTAAGCTTTATTCAGTAACTAAAAGTTGAAACTGGGGATCGAACTAGCAAGCCACAAATTACAGGGCAAGCTCTTAACCACCGCATCGCCATAGCATATTTATATGTATTCAGAAACATACACAGAAAATAATGCGCAGCTTGCCTGTGTCAGGTTTCACTTAAGTCCATATTCCCTCACCATGGCCGAGCTAACGGTGATCCGCCAGATTAATATAAAAATACAAATAATTGTGGTCTTGCAGAAGAAGAAGAAGAAAATATCATTTCTATGGCACCTCTCAAGATAAAAATCACGAGGCGCTTCACAAAAACAAAAAATGCAAAAATATAAAAAAGAATTTAGAACATGGTTAAAAATATATTTAAAATGAGCAAAAAATAGACAATTGTGATTAAAAAATGTTAAGAAAGAGACAGAGTGAGTAGGAAAGAGGGAAATCAGTGGATCCTGATGAAGGTGGAATAGGTGGGGAGAGCAGAATAAAGAGAGAGCGGTGAAGAAAATCATACAAAAGCCAGCTTGAACAAGTGAGTCTTCAGCTGCTTTTTAAAGGAGTCCACTGAGTCCACTGATCTCAGGCTCAGGGGGAGAGAGTTCCAGAGTCTGGGGGCCACAACACCAAATGGTCTGTCACCTTTGGTCTTTAGCCTGGTGCTGCACAACCAGTAGGCTTTGGTCACTGGACCTCAGGGACCTGCTGGGGGTGTAGGGACTGAGAACATCACCAATGTAAGATGGTGCTTGTCCATGTAAGGCCCTATAGACCAGAACCAGGATCTTGAAATGAACCCTGAAGTTGACTGGCAGCCAATGAAGCTGGAGGAGAAGCGGGGTGATGTGGGTGTGTTTGTCGGACTTGGTCAGTAGTAGAACTGTAGAGAGAAAACTGTGCTGTATACAGCCAAAGACTGTCAGAATCAGTGTGACGTTGGGACATTAAATTACATGAACCGAGTGGATTTTTTTTTACTGTAACACAGATTATTATGACCATAAGCAAGCAAAGGTAAGGCTGAATTTACACTTTGACTTCATGAAGTAAGTTTTGTTTAGCTTTACTTTTAGCAGCCACATGGTGTTGAGGTAAAAAACGTGGATTCTACCATTTAGACAAGCCTCTTTCCATTAAGTACGTGTGCATTTTGCATGTATTGGTGAATTTTAAGCATGTTTTAGGAACAACTTTGTTGTTGGAAGTACTCATGGATCTACTCCATTGGGTTCAAGTTGTGTGACAAATAAGAATGGGAATCGGGCATCCTCTTGTGGTGATATGTGGTTAGTGCATCAGAAAACAGATGACAAAAATGTGCCCCACCAAAGAAAGGATTCACCAGCCACCACTGCTTACAAGTCCAGTAACAACAAAGCCAGGTCACCATCAACCTGTCATTTCATAGCCTCCTTAAGCTTCCTCAAATGAGTGTAGGCCATGCTGGTTTTAGCTCTTTGGTTTACCTCCAAAGACATTACTCTCTGGCTTTGGCTTTTACGTCCAGGCTCTACCATGATGCCATCTTGATGATGCCTTCTTGTGCTTTTTAGTGATACTCAGCAAACTGAAAAAAGCTAACTGCTAACTTTTTATTAGCTACCAGCATGGAAAATAGCTAATACCAGTGCTTAATTTAAGCCGGATCTTGCCGGAACAAGATCCGGGAATTATTTTATTTTGAAAGGACCGTTCCGGCAGCTGTCTGCTAGGATCCGGCAACTCACGCAACCACGCAGGATTCGAATTACAGATGAGCTAAAGGGAGCTCCTGGAAGCCCTCAACACACCCAGGGGGAGCCCCCAAAAAGATCCTGGTTCTACTTATATTAAATTATCTATGTCGACTCTCCGGGGATTATTTAGAGTTGAGAGGCGCAGAGCTCTGATCGTTGATGCGATCCAGACAGCTGTATCCTGAGCACAGCCACAGTAACATTATCAAAGTGTCGCCACCTCAAAAACAAAGTTAACATGCGATCGTTTATGTCGGCTCATATTCTTTTTTGCTGTCTTTTATTTGTGTCTAATGCGTTTCGCCGATGCGGAGCGCATCACCTGTTTCGTCCTCCAGTGAGTTCACCTCACCGATGCGGTCGGCGCACACTCTGCTATATTTGTGGTCGGTAGATCATTTTGAACTGCAGTTCAAAGGTAACTCATGAGGTGAAACTATTTGAAGACATGTAGCAGTGTTTCTTTAGGATTGAGAGGAGATGCAGGAAGATAATAGACAGACAGGACAGAAAAATAGTCAAATAAAAACAAGTTAGTTTTTGTACCTGGTGGTTGCAACAAACAGACACCACTGAAGGTAATCAGAAGTGAGGAACAGAAAATGAAATAATTATTATAATGTTTAGAGCAGCAGGAACTCTGAGAGGCTGCAGGCGCACCAGTGAGTTTGCGGCCGCTGCGCAGGGGGAGGGGGAAGGGCTGAAGCAGTGGAACAGATGCAAAAAGTACCATTGTTAAAAGAGATGTGTGCTAACTTTGAAAATGTGGGTGCAATTTTAATTACTTGTCAACCCCACCCACCCTCGCGTGTTCCGCCATCTCTTTTAACCCTAACCCTAACCAAGTAAAGAGCATCCCCTTGGACACCTGCCCTTTCCACAAAACTGTAAAGTGCTGTTTCTGGTCAGCAGAGGGCTGCAAAGTGATGTCTAATGTGAAACTGGTCAAGTTTCTAAAACTCAGCAGTCACTGAGATCAGTGTTAAAGCTCTAGCTTCAAGTTTACAAAACTATTTAGTGTTACTTTAAAAGTAAAACGAACCTGAAATGACCCAGTTTTATCATGTTCCATATTAACTTAAAGCTAACTGTAAGTTAGCTACAGGCTTAACTACAGATAAATACGGTTTTCCTTTTATTCCCAGTTAAAGCAATATGAATGAAAATAAATATTAAAGAAGTTTTTCAGTTGATGGAGGCCTTTAAATAGCGGCCGGTTCTTCCACTAGGTGTTAATCACGAGAGCACACGTAGACAGTAAGCTAGCATACCGGTTTTTAAACATAGCTGGAACAAAAAACTTTATAATAAATTGTTGGTGACAAGTCTAACTGCTATGTAAATTGGTGGGGACATGTCCCCTGCGTCCCCAGCCAAAACGATGCCTGTAGCTATATGTTGACGTCACAGCGAAGCCCTGAAATGGTCGATTTTATATACAGGAGCACAACGGCTGAGAAAATCGAGCTGTTGAATTTCCTCTTTCACGTTCCCCCCTCCCGGAAATTTCCCGGAACTCCAATAGTGGAAACACGGCTTAACCTGTGAGTCAGCGCCAAAAGATACAAACCAGAACACAGAAACATCTCTGTTATGTCTCAAGTTTGTGTTAATTTGTTTTAGTTTAAATAGTTTTAGAGTCCAGTCTTTAAACACTGGGTTGTGATGTGGGACTGAATAAGATGTCAACTCTTCATGGTGTTAGATTTGTCTTCCGCCATCCTGTCTGTCACATTTTCATTGTTTGTCCCCCATCTTCACTCCAAAGATGTACAGTTTAGCTGGATGACGTCATCTAAAAACCCGTTTTTTGTCTTTACCCCTTCTCTTTCTACAGCATGACTGTGTAGCTCCTCCTCTTCTCTCTCTTTTCCCCAACAGTGATGTGTTACTGAGATAATGATGGCAGTGACCCTCCATCCTTCCACAAACACTCACACATAGACATGTGTATGGAAAATCTGCAGCACACATTACCTCTATACACACATGCGCGCACACACACATGCTCTTGACTGTGCTGCGTGTTTGCCTTGCAGGCTAATGGACATAGTTTTTTACACATGGAGCACGACACAGCCGTCTCTCTGCTGAAGAATTTCCCTCGGACAGTGGACTTGATGGTTCTGAGAGACACCAGTATGTGCTAGAAATAGATTTTTTAAACGAATAGAACAACGCTTCTCTTCTCTACTCGTCACCATCCAATGACACCCCACCTGCGCTCAGCTGGAGGCTTGTGACACTGAAACACAAGCCACTCTTCTTTTTTAAACCTTTTTAGAGGAACACGTTGACATTTATTTGCCTATTGCTGGACCAAAGGCGAATACCAGTGCCAAATGTACCATAAAATATCGGATTGTCTGTCTACCAGAGATCAGGGACCTGATCGTTGACTGGGTGGATCATGAGGGGACTACTTTTTTTTTGTCCCAATAAGGCTGCTGTAGTTTGGATTGTGTGTGTGTGGGTGTGCACACATTTGTTTATTTTTATTTTAATCAGGCAGTCATCCCATCAATCAGTCAAATTAGAAAACTGTTGTTGCTTCGTGTCTGTTTTCTTCTCTTCTGTAAGTTTTTGTTACCTAATTTGAAATTTGAACACGTGGACATTATTTTTCACACCTTTTAGTTTTTTTTTTCACCTATTTTTCCTAAATTCAGTTTTTTTCCTACCCTCTTCTTATTTTGTTTATCTATTTTTAATTGTTTCACATTTTTTCTGCAGGATTATTATTTTTTTCACCTCCAGTGTACAGACGCTGAAAACTTTAGACTTTCTGCCTTTTGTACAAATATAGAGATTCAGCTTCTAGAGCTGCACTTGCAGCGTGGCCTGACCAGTTTATGATTAATATAATTATTGTTGATACATTCTGAATTCTCTCATGTTGATTGTACAGAGAACATTTCTCCTAATGGATTTTTTTTGTTTTTTTATAGGTATACCACTATTTTACCTGTAAAAAAAAACGTTTTTCATATTTCATCATTAACGGGGTTTTCTGTTTGAAAAACTGTTGCCTGCACAGCTGTGTTGAAAAGAGCTAAAAGCAATACTTCTGAGGTTCGGCTCATTGAGATTTTTTTAGCAGGGCCACCCTTGTTCTGTAGTGCCATCTATCGTGCAAGTCATGCCAACATTTACACACGCCACCACGCGAATGGACGAGTAGGCAAACACACAAGAAAGACTCGTGTGTGGTGCTCACACACAGCACATTTGCAACAATGTGCCTTGTGCACTGCTGCATAATGGTGCTCAGTTTATATTTCAGCCTGATAACAAATTCTAAGACCCGTCACACACTGAGTCAACACCAGTAATAGTACTGCAGCCACCTTTTACATCTGTTGTCTTGTTTTTACGGCCACGTGAACATCTTTTCAGATGTTTGAGGCTTTTTTCATAACATTGGTGACTGACAGCCAGCATTTTCCTCTTTTTGGGTCCATCTTTAATTTCAAGAGCTGTTGAGTTGCTGAGGCTTGGCAACACAGAGCCTTCCATCGCCTTAAATCTGGGCGGTTTTTGGTCAGATCTGCATTTTCTGTAAAAACATCCCAGCGTCTGGATTTCCTGTGGATAGAAAGATGATAAAGTGCCCCCACAGAAATCTGAAATGTTTGGAATAAGGCCTCAGTTTTAGCACTTTGACAGATAAATCTACACTAATTAAAGAAAATATAAACTTTCTTTGCAACCCGGCAGTCAGAAAGAAAAAATTTAGATATTTTTTAACATTAAAGCTGCAATGGCAAATTTGGAAACAAATTAGCTTAAAACAATTTTTTCATACCTCTTTTAAATGTTCTAACATAGTGAAGCTATAAACATATTTTAGAGTTTTTAAAAAGCAACTATAGGGAGTCTACGTCACCACAGACATATATGGAATAGCGCCGCCTACTGGAGCTGCCGTAGTGGCTGGCCGCCATTTTAGATGGGTCTCCATTCGCCCCCTGTGCATTCATTTCTACTGAAGAAGATGCTCACCCAACTGTAAAAAGCACCTCAAGCTTTTTCACAAAATCAGACACAATGAATGGAATAATTAAAATATAAATAAGATAAAACAAAGTAAATAAATATAAATTTAAACATATATTGTTGTAACTGTAGGCTGCACAAAAACGGGCATAGTTTCCCTATCTGCTTTGACTTTGGAGAGTGATGAGACCCATCCAACATGGCGCTGTAACACTCTCCAGCGCATAACGGGGCATCTACGTATTTATGTCTATGTAAGTCACTCCCATCTAGTTCCAGACTATGGGTCCCCAACTGCCAAAACCAATGAATGGGAGTCTATGATAGAATAAAAAATATTTTCCGATCCCCTTTGATAAGTGCCATGGATTTCACATATGATGTCCGTGAATTTAAAAACCACATTTCGATGACAAGAAAGCTCTTATTTTCTACAGGTGGCAAAAGCTATTTTAGGTTTTGTGTGAAAAGACGTTTAGGACTACAAATGTTCGTCTCACAAAATTGACGTCATCAAACCAGACTCGGAGAAGAGGAGAAGGTGAGTGAGAAAGCTTTAACTCCTTCTTTCAGGATGAAGGAAGGAGCATTAAACATGAAGAAAACCGCTAAAAATCTGGCAATGTGGTAAGTAGCAGCTATGCTGGGGGATAAG
The DNA here is from genome assembly GCF_043380555.1 of Nothobranchius furzeri. Lineage (NCBI taxonomy): Eukaryota > Metazoa > Chordata > Actinopteri > Cyprinodontiformes > Nothobranchiidae > Nothobranchius > Nothobranchius furzeri. Next base: position 71,517,041 of record NC_091748.1, read on the forward strand.
AGATTCTGTGGTGACATCATATATGGGATGTCTGATTTGTAGTCTTTTAATTAGGAATTTTTTACAAGCAAATAAATTTCAAAGTATGTGAGACATAGTTGAAACACACATTGTTACTTTTCATTTAAATTGAAGTAAAACGTGTGATTCAGGGTGTAAGGCTAAGCGGATTAGAAAATAGCTCTTAAGCCTGTTCATTTTTTGTTTGTTCCGGGAACCTGTGAGCCGACCAGAAGGGCAGGAAACTTAAGGTTGGTTTATGCTTGACGCGTCCGCGAGGTCCGCACGGCTCCGCGCGGAAAAATTGCGTCATTTTAACAACCTCGCCCCTCCGCACGGCCCAGAATTTCCGCAACGTGCACCTCGGAAAATTTCTAACCACGCGGACGGACGGACGCGGAAAAACATGGCGGACCGGCAAGAACTAGTACGGCAGAGGTTCGTAAATACAGACATTTGTATGATTCAGCTCTCAAAGGTCACCATGATCAATGTGTTGTTAATAATTCTTGGAGAGAAATAGCTCGCACTGTCGGAAAAGACGAGAATGCTGTTAAAAATGCTGAAATACTGTGTTGTAAACAGTAATTTCTACTTCTACTATGGTGCAGTGTTGGATGCATGCCGTAGAGCTCCATGCTGCCCCGTTCAGTTTGGGAGAATATTGGCTCACCGCAGAGACGAGCCGCACAAACCATAAACGCTGCGAGTTGTGAAGCGCGTTCCATCCGCGAGCCGCATCACCGCGCGGAAAGTGAATGCGTCAAGCATAAACCAAGCTTTAGGCTCCCTATTGGACCATCTGGTTGTCAGACTTGCTGAACCGCCACGCCTCCCCGGGTCCTCCACTCATAACGCACTCA